>NW_025879106.1:0-3009 GCF_002878395.1 Capsicum annuum
CATATATTTTATTACTATAAATTATTATAGTTTGAATAAGGCTAAATCCAAATAGGGAAGTCATTGACTAATTTTTGCTATAGTTATTGTTATCACTAAGAGGGCACAAGCAATTTAAGAGTATCTTTTTACTCTAATTCACTAATGTTTTGACGTAAAATAGATAACATTTGCTCAATAAAAATATTCAACTCAAATTTATTTGTGATTCAACAACTTAAGCTACTATCTTATCTACTTTATACTATATATCTTGTTATTTGAGCTTAAAAGTAACTGATATGCAAGAAACACGAAATAACACTTTCATCACTTCTCTTAAAAATTGCAAGTGACATGTTATTTATAATTAATTAATACTGGGTGGGGTGAGGGTAGGGGGTGGGCTAGGTGGATGGAGGTTAGGTGGGGTTGGTGAATGTACGTGGAATTTAGGAGTTTACAGAAATTAATGTTTTTTGGTGTTAGGGTAGGGGTGGGGTGGAGGGTAATAAAAAATACATAAAAAGGTTTTATGAAATCTTTTTTTTAAATGGAAAATGGGGTGGGTGGGTGGGTGGGTTAGGAGGTAGGGGATGGATGGTGGGGTATAGGAAAAAGTTTTTAAAAAGATTAAATAAAATTTAAATTAATTTTGGTTGGGGGAAGGGCGAAGGGTGGGGGGTTGGGATGGGTGGGGTATAAATAAAATTTTAATAAAAGTTTAAAAAGTGTAAAAAAAAAAATTGGGAGAGGGGGTAAAAATGAGGGTGGATGATTTTGAAAGTAGCATAAAGTCTTTAATTGGATTAATTTAGAGGATATAATAATATGTATCAATAAAATATGTAAAGATATTAATGATAAAATCATACAATGAAAAATTTAAGAATTGTAGAACAAAGTCTGAAAATATTAAGAAAATATAAATTGTATATGAATTGATAGTTGCGAAATTCAGAATTTGAAAATAGAAGTTTTGTAATTGAAACAATTAAATATTTATGGTTGAAATGAAAATCTCTTTCTCTCTCTGTGTCTCTCTCTTTATATATATATATATATATATATATATATATATATATCAAAAGTATGAAGTCCTTTAGAAAAGTGATTTAAATTTTTTACCCTTCATTAAAAGACCCTTCTTTAGACAAAATTATCTTTTCATTATTTTTTAATTATTTTTTAGATTTTCTAAAATATATGGTAGGAGAATTAATTAATATTTTCCTTTCTACTAGAATTCTTAAAATATATGGAACTCCTAAAATTTATGGTAGAAAAATTAATTAATATTTTTCTTTCTACTAGACTTTCTAAAATATATGGGACTCCAAAAATATATAGTAAGAGAATTAATTAATATTAATACTAAAAGGATTATTTGGTCTGCTTCTACCCACGACACATTGATTTTAATTGAGATATGCCGCTAAGCATAAGGTTTTAGAGGAAATACGAGCTTTAATGTTCTTGTTCAAGGATGAGTTGTGGGCAAATAAACACAAAAGATTCAATTGAATCCCTTTTGTAATAATAATAATTATTATAATTATATATATAATCTAATTATTTTCTATAAATTTTCATATATTTATCTATTCTTAACTTCATTATTTTTGTTTTCAAAATACAAATTTATGAGGCTTGTTTTCCATGCTATTTAGGGCTAATGCCCCTTTCATGAGAGGTAAATCCGGGGTATTATTCGTGCCATGTGAAACAGGACTTCTAAGAGGTTTTAATGGATTCTAATATTGAGATATACGTTAAACTAGAGAACAAAATGGTTTGTCTATTGGGAGATTATGATTGATGCTCATGTAACTTGATTCGATTGTATGTCTAGATTGATGGATGCTTGATTTTTCAACCCTTAACTTCTTCACTGCTTTTGTCAGTATAATAGAATTCAACATGTGTGTGTATATATCTTCTTTGTTTTCATTCAAAATCATTCTTTAGGGTCAAAATTTTAGCTCAGTCAAGAATTAGTTGGATTAAAATCGAAGTTTTGTGATCACTATTATATTTTTTTATAGTTTACAGGTCATAGATGAATGTCGGTTGGCTTTGAAGAATTTCTTATGAAAAAATTAGGTTTAATTATATTGTTTTGATATCTTTGTTATCTTATTATTTTATTTTAATTTATAGATGCTAGATGAATGTGGGTCGGCTTTGAAAATTTTTTTTAGGTAAAGGTTAGGTTTAATTGTATTACCGTAATATCTCTATTAGTTTGTTATTTTGTGATAGTTTACAGTTCGTAGATAAATCTCGATAGACTTTGAGAAATTTTTGTGTGCAAAACTTAAGTTTAATTGTATTGTTTTGATATCATTTTTATTGTATTATTTTGTTGCAGTTTACAGGTGATAAATAAATGTAGGTCGGTTTTGAAAAATTTTTGTTATGTAAAGGTTAGGTTTAGTTATATTATTGATATCTCTATAATTGTATTATTTTGATGTCTCTATCATTGTATTATTTTGTTGCAATTACAGATGGTAGATGAATGTCGATCGACTTTTAAAAATAT
The DNA here is from genome assembly GCF_002878395.1 of Capsicum annuum. Lineage (NCBI taxonomy): Eukaryota > Viridiplantae > Streptophyta > Magnoliopsida > Solanales > Solanaceae > Capsicum > Capsicum annuum. The sequence continues at coordinate 2,525 of NW_025879106.1, forward strand.
TTTTGGTGAAGATTAGGTTTAATAAATAAATTCTCCATCTACATACTCAAAAGATATTAAATTTAATTATTATATTCAACTTTATTGTTTAAACAAATATCCTATTTAATGTAATGTTTGAACTCATTAAAGTGAGGTACATGCACAAGGTACGTACACCTAAACTGGTACATATATATATATATATATATAGACAAAGTTAATAACAATTGTTTAATATGTAATATTTTATTATTTTTAAAATTAGTGAATGAAATATGGTTAATGTTGTTCTTTTGATACAAAACATCTAAAATAATTGTAATTGTGATTAGTTATTAAGTATCAATTATAATTTCACTATTAACAATTATTTTTAATTATAATTAATATTTCATTGACTATTAAAATATGTTAATGTAATACAATAAAAATCAATTATTTTTAAGTGAATGAGCTAATATTTTTAAAAATATGTCCCGCATATCGTGCGGGTAACGATACTA
>NW_025879107.1:0-1258 GCF_002878395.1 Capsicum annuum
CTCTCAATTTCCTTCATTCTTCTGTTCCTCTTTGTTGGCAAAAACCTATGAAATAGTTCAATAAACAAGAAATCCAAAGAGGGACAGAGACATCCATGAATGCATGATACAAATAAGAGCAAGAGTTAATCATGTTGCACTTCTCAATGAATTTGGTAAAGGAGTACTAAGGCTATTGTTTAAGTAAATAATTTACCTCCACCCCGGGATATAAACCGATCGTATAACTTCCATGAAATGCTGAGCTTGTTCCTTTCGAAGTTCAAATATTCTTCTACCTTCTTCATAGCTACTGCCAAAAGCTGTCCGAGAAATCACATCACTAGTCAATTGTTGAAGGTGAGGCCATACATCTATCTCGTGTGGGCCTTCAACTGAAACAGTGTTTTCCCATTTGCTTATCATCTCGGTACAACTCAAGCAAAAAGCTGGAAGCATGTGCTGTTTACGAAACAGTTAAGAGAGGAGACTCAACAATGAGACACTTCTTCAAAATGTTTTTTGACTGTAATCAGGAACACAAGATGCAAGCAAAGAGGTCAAACAAGAACTGCAATCAAGTGCAAGAATCTGTCGTAAAGGAAATGGATGACCTAAACAGAATGCATTGTAGTTACAAACCTTTAGCTTATCCAGATGGAAGGCGAGATTGATAATTTTACTGTGTTTGGCCCATTTGTCTCCCTCCTGGCTTACAAGTCCTTGTGCCAGTAACTTGGCTAATGGATTTGAATGAGGCTTTTGATAAAGATAGTTTTTGCTGAATACTTCCTTTATAAGCTCAGGGTCCATGATGAACACCTGTGGTCTTGGACCCAACCATATAAACTATTTCTTTCCTGCAAGCAGATGATTCCTTATTAACTTCCAAAATTGAAACTAACACGGCTTTTGAGCAGTGACAATTCAAGATTTTCACTGAGGAGGTTTGAAAATAAAATGTAGTGTTTAACTTGGAACGACAAGGTGAATTTTGAACCCCTTAAATCTCTGAGCCAATCTCTAGCCTTGTATCTAGGCCCTAGGGGATTCAAAATCTATATATGCACATAAAAAGTTCTAAAAAGTACGTTATATATACAGCATAATTTCTTGCCAAGGGAGTTTGGGTGAACACCCTCCCACTCCCCTAGATCCCCCCGAGTTAATCAACTTCTAGTGCCTAATAACAAGCTGCAGAGTGGTGGGGGTTGGGTGGGGGGAGGGGGGAAGGGAGGGGATTGAGTTGGGGATTTCAAGCTATAGTACTATATATATC
>NW_025879108.1:0-3311 GCF_002878395.1 Capsicum annuum
AACACGGCCAAGAATTTTGTAAGGACCAACATAACGGGGACTAAGCTCCCCCTTTTTCCCGAATCTTTCCCCCCCCCCCCCCTTTCATGGGTGAAATTTTTAGATACACTAGGTCACCAACTTTAAAATCAAGGTCTCTCATTCTAACATCCGCATATGATTTTTGACGACTCTGCATAGTTTTTAACATTTCCTTAATCATCTTAACTTTTTCCATAGCCTCAAATACCGAATTAGGACCACTCATAGCCGCTTCACCCACCTCAAACCAACCTATGGGTGATCTACACTTCCTCCCATATAAGGCTTCAAACGGAGCCATGCCAATACTAGAGTGGAAACTGTTAGTGTAACGAAACTCTATCAACGGTAAGTGATCATCCCAACTTTCCTTAAAGTCAAGTACACAAGCTCTCAACATATCCGCTAAGGTCGGGATGGTCCGCTTAGCCTGACCATCGGTCTGCGGATGGAAACCAGAACTCAAAAGCACTTGGGTACCAAGACCCTTCTAAAAATCTTTCCAAAATTGCGAAGTGAACTAAGTACCCCTATCCAAAAAGATAGACAAGGGAACTCCATGCAGTCTGACTAGCTCTCGGATATACAATCTAGCGTAATCCTCAGCAGTATATAAAGTATGAACAGGCAAGAAATGAGAAGACTTAGTCAATCTATCAACCACAACCCAAATGGAATCATGATGGCGTCAGGAAGGAGGTAAACCAATCACGAAGTCCATAATTATCTCTTCCCACTTCTAGGTTGGAATACTAAACTCTTGCATCATATCACCAGGTCTTTGGTGTTCAACCTTAACCTATTGGCATATTGCACGCTTAGCTACAAACGCTACTATATCTTTCTTCATGCCACTCCACCAATAGATTTCCCGCAAGTCTCGATACATCTTGGTGGCACCAGGATGAATAGAATATCATGCCCCGTGTGCTTCAGCCATAATCATCTGTCTCAGATCATCAACATTCGGGACACATAATCTACCCTACAATCTCAACACACCATCTCCCCCTTGGAAGAAAACCTCTACTTTTTGGTCCTTAACTGGCTCCTTCAGTCTGACCAAACTAGCATCTAAGTATTGTTTTTCCTTCACTTCCGAAACCAAAGAGGATTTGGAACTACTCTGAACCCCAATACTACCTTCAGCAGAGTCAAACAACCTAACCCCCAATCTAGCCAAATGATGTACTTCACGAGCCAACTTTTTCTTACCTTCTACCACATGAGAAACACTACTTATGGATACTCTACTTAGGGCATCCGCCACAACATTGGCCTTGCCCGAATGGTACAGCACACTCATATCATAGTCCTTTACCAATTCTAACCATCGTCTCTGCCTAAGATTCAATTCTCTTTGGGTAAACACATACTGCAGACTCTTATGATCAGTGAAAACATCAACATAGACACTATACAAATAGTGTCTCCAGATTTTCAAAGCAAACACAACAGCAGCCAACTCAAGGTCATGGGTGGGGTAATTTTTCTCATGGGATTTAAACTGTCTAGAAGCATAAGCTATCACCTTACCCTTCTGCATCAATATGCAACCCAACCTAACTCTAGAAGCATCACAGTACACCACAAAACCATCAACACCATCAGGCAAAGTCAAAACAGGGGCTGAAGTAAGTCGAGTCTTCAACTCTTGAAAACTCTTCTCACAAGATTCGGACCACAAGAACTTCACTTTCTTTTGGGTCAACCGATTCATAGAAGACGCTAAAGAGGAGAAACTCTCAACAAAATGGCGGTAATAGCCAGCTAAACCCAAGAAACTTCAGATATCAGTCGGAGAAATAGGTCTAGGCTAATTTCTAACAGCTTTAGTCTTTTGGGGATCAACTCTAATACCCTTGAAAGAAATGATATGACCCAGAAAAACAACTGACCTTATCCAAAACTCACACTTACTGAACTTGGCAAACAACTTGTGATCTCTAAGGGTTTGCAAGACAGCTCGGAGATAATTAGAATGTTCATCCTCACTACGGGAGTACACCAGTATATCATCGATGAACACTATGACAAATATATCCAGATATGGTCTGAAAACTCAATTCATCAGGTCCATGAAAGCTACTGGGGTATTATTTAACCTGAAAAACATAACAAGAAACTCAAAATAGCCATAATGAGTTCGGAAAGCAGTTTTTGGGATGTCACACTTCCTAACTTTGAGTTGATGAAAGTCGGAACGAAGGTCTATCTTTGAGAAATAACTTGCACCTTGCAATTGGTCAAACAAATCATCTATTCTAAGAAAGGGGTACTTATTTTTTACGGTGACTTTATTCAGTTAGCGGTAATCAATTCACATACGCAAAGAGCCATCTTTCTTTCTCACAAACAACACAGGAGCACCCCAAGAAGAAACACTGGGCCTTATGAAATCCTTATCTAGTAGATCTTTGAGTGGCTCTTTCAACTCCTTAAGTTTTGCAGGGGCCATACGGTAAGGAGGAAAAGAAATGGGCTGAGTATCAAGAAGAAGATCAATCCCAAACTTTATCTCTCTATCAGGAGGTATCCCTGGGAGATCATCCAAAAAGACATCAAAAAACTCATTGACGATGTTAACAGATTGGAGAGTTAGAGTCTCAGACTTAGTGTCTTTGACTCTATCCAAATGGTAAATACATCCCTTGGAAATAAGCTTTCTAGTTTTGAGGTAAGAGATAAAATGACTCTTGGGTGACATAGAATTCCCAGACCACTCAAACACGGATGCACTCGAAAACTGAAACTTGACCATTCGGGTCCGATAATCAATAGAAGCATAAGAAGAATACAGCAAGTGCATACACAGAATCACATCAAAATCTACCAAGTCTAACTCAATCAGATCAACCAACAAGACTCTATGAAAAACAGTAACAGGACACTTTTTATACACTTTCTAAGCAACAATCGAATCACCTACTGGGGTAGAAACTAGGATAGGCTCCAGAATAATCTCAGGACTCATTTCAAAATTCATAGCAATCAAAGGTGTAACATATGAGAAATTGGATCCAGGATCCAACAAAGCATACATATCAAACTGAAATATATGAAGCATACCACTAACAACATCGGGAGAGTCCTCCTATTCCTGGTGGGAAGGTAAAGGATAGAATCTATTCTGGCGCTACCCGCCAGTATTTCTAAAAGAGGTGCCTTGAGTTGGGGCTAGGCGAGTCACTGGAACTAGAGCACTAACAGTCTGATTCTGGGTCTGAGGGCGATAGTCACGATGCCCTTGTCCATCCTGTGGAGAATCTCTAACTCTGTGACCCATGTCA
>NW_025879109.1:0-2604 GCF_002878395.1 Capsicum annuum
TGCAGCATGCCCAGAGCCTGGGTCCACCTATGAAACCGTAGGTTATATCACACCTATTTGGCCTAAAAATGCCCTTTTTGCACCGTTTTGCCCATTTGTCCTCCCAAATGACTACGAATATTGAAACGGACCACAATGGAATGATCCCCAACCTTTCTGGCATGCCCTGGTCAATTTTTCCCTACAGCACGCCCGGACCCCGGGCCCACTCACGGAATCGTAGGCTATAGAATACTAATTTGGCCCGAAAATGCCTCGTTCGCACCGTTTTGCCCATTTTTCCACCCAAATGGCCACGAATATTGAAACAAACTACACTGTGATGATCCTCAACCTCCCTGGCATGACTCAGTCGATTTTTACCCCACAGCACGCCTGGACTCCGACTCCACCCACAGAACCGTGGGCTGTAGCACACCGATTTAGCCTAAAAATTCCTCATTCGTGCCGTTTCTCCCGTTTGTCCACACAAATAGCCACGAATAGTGAAATGGACCACATTGAGATGATCTCCAACCTCCGTAACATGTCCCGGTTGAGTTTTGGCCCACAGTACGCCTGGACCCTAGGCCCACCCATGGAACCTTAGGTAATAGCACACCGATTTAGCCCGAAAATTCCCCATTCGCACTATTTTGCCCGTTTCTCCACCTAAATGACCACGAATATTCAAACGGACCATACTAGGATGATCGCCAATCTCCTTCACACGGGTCGATCATATTTTGGCTCACTGTACGCCCGAAACCTAGGCCCACCCACAGAACCGTAATCTATAGCACACCAATTTAGCCCAAAAATGCCTCCTTCGCGCTGTTTCGGCCGTTTCTCCACCCAAATGATGATGAATATTCAAATGGACCACACCGGGTTGATCCCCAACCTCCCTAGCACGCCCTGATTGATTTTTGGCCCACAGCATACCCAGACCACGGGCCTACCCACGGACCCAATTTGGCTATAGCACACCGATTTGGCCCGAAAATGCCTCGTTCATGCTATTTTGCCCGTTTGTCCACCCAAATGGCCACAAATATTGAAACGGACCACACTGGGATGATCCTAACTTCCGTGGTATGACCCAGTCAATTTTTGGCGCACAACACACCCAAAACCCAGGCCCAACCATAAAACTGTGGGCTATAGCACATTGATTTGGCCCAAAAATGCCCCGTTCATGCAGTTTTGCTCGTTTGTCCACCCAAATGGCCACGAATATTGAAACAAAGCACACTGGCATGATCCCCAACCTCCCTGGCATGCCCCAATTAATTTTCAGTCCACAGCATGCTTGAACCCCAGGCCCACCTAAGAACCATGGGCTATAGCACACTGATTTGGCCCAAAAATGCTCCGTTCACACTGTTTTGCTAGTTTTCCATACAAATGGCAAAGAATATTGAATTGGACTATACGAGAATGATCCCCAACCTCCCTGGTACGCCACGGTTGATTTTTGGCCACAGCACGCCCAGACCTCGGGCCCACCCATGGAACTGTGGGAAATAGCGCACCAATTTTGCCCAAAAAAGGCCCATTCATATTGTTTTATCCGTTTATCCACCCAAATGGACAAGAATATTAAAACGGACCATATTGGGATGATCTCCAACCTCCCTGGCATGGACCAGTCGATTTTTAGCTCACAGCTCGCCCGAATCCAGTCCCACCCATGGAATCGTTGCCTATAGCACACCCATTTGTCCCGAAAATGCCCCGTTCGTGCCATTTTGCTCGTTTGTCCACCTTAATGGCTACAAAAATTGAAATGGACTATACTGGAACGATACCCAACCTCCTTGGCACGCCCCAATCTATTTTTGGCCCACAGATTGCCCAGAACCCAGGCCCACCCACGAACGTGGGCTATAGCACGCTAATTTTGCTCGAAAATGCCCCGTCTGCACAGTTTTGCCCTTTTGTCCACCCAAACGAATGCGAATATTGAAACGGTCCACACTGGGACGATCCCAATTTCCTTCGCATGCCCCGATCGATATTTGGCCCACAGCACGCCCAGACCCTGGGTCCACCCACAGAACCATGTGCTATAGCACACTAATTTAGCCCGAAAATGCCCCGTTCGTGCTGTTTTGCCTGTTTGTCTATCTAAATGGCCTTAAATATTGAAGCGGACCATACTGGGATAATCCCAAACCTCCCTGTCATGCCCCGGTTGATTTTTGGCGCACAGCTCTCCCAAAACCTGGCCCTAACCACTAAATCGTGGGCTATATCACATCAATTTAACCCGAAAATACCCCGTTTAGCCCATTTGTCCTCCCAAATGGCCACAAATCTTGAAACGGACTACACTGGGATGATCCCCAACCACCCTAGCATGCCCCTATTGATTTTTGTCCCACAACACGCCTAGACCTCAGGCCCACCCCCGAAACCGTTGGCTAAACATACCAATTTAGCCCGAAAGTGCCCCGTTCGCTCCATTTTACCCGTTTGTCCTCCCAAATGGCCACGAATATTGAAACAGACCACACAGGAATGATCCCCAACCTCTTTGGCATGCCTCTATAGATTGTTGGCCCACAACACGCTTGAACCCCGGCCCCACCCACAGAGCCGTGGGCTATAGCACACTGATTT
>NW_025879110.1:0-1485 GCF_002878395.1 Capsicum annuum
TTGTTAGTACTAATTACTTCAACTGTAAATGTAAAATTTAATATATTCAATACTAGTCTCCGAATCTCTTTTGTTGTAACTGAATTTTGTATTTTCTTTGTTAGCCACCAACGTACCTGTGTATTATTTGTTCGTACAATAAACTTGTTATATACAATATATGGCTCAAATGCTAATAAATATTTATATAATGAACATAATTCTTTTCTATAATCAATAACCATTCTACTTTTTCCTCTTTTTTGTTCACTATGTTTATTTACTATAAATGCTAGACTATTGTGTTTACTAGTACTTTTTTGTATATATTGTTTTTCTAATAATTCATCTATATGCATTTTAAATTCTTTTGTTAATTTTATTTTTTCCTGTTATTTTATGTTTTGTTGTTAATATATATAGATTTTTACATCTTGTTGTTAATATTTTACTTCCTGGGGTTAGTTCAATTCCTAATATTTTCCAATATAATACTAATGATTTATCTATATTTTTATCTGTTATTGCTACTGAATAATTCACACTTATTATAAATTTAAATTTTTGGTATATTAAATTTTCTTTTATGACAGTTATTATACTTTTTTCTATAGGTTTTATAATTCTATCATCTGCTAGGTATAATTCTATTAGTGTATCTATTTCTTCTCTAAAACATGCTTTTATCAATATCTCTGTTCCTCCAAGGTGTATATATTTTATTGGGTCTTTACTTTTTATATCGTTTATTTCTTTATTAATTATTCTTTTTGTTACTAGTGGTATACTAGCTCTTCTTTTACATATCTACAATCTATTACATGTTCTTTTTGGCTTACTACATTGATTCTTCTTTTCTTCTACTAAATATGTTTTTTACTGTTGGTATTTTAAATATTTTTTCTACACTAAAATCTAATTCTTTTCCTTTTATTTCATCAAATATATGACTATCAAATATTAATTTTTGATCTGTTCCTTCTCTATTTAAATATTCTTCCTTTGTTCTTATTTTTATATCTTCTTCAGTTATTTGGTTTATTCTTATATCTTCTTCAGTCATTTAATTCATCTAATTCACTATCTATTTCATTATCTGTTTCATTCTCTAAAATTTCATATATACTATTTTCACTTTCTAATTCGTAATCTATATAATCTATCTGCATATATTCTATATTTTCTATTTTTATTTTTGATATTTTTATTTTTTATTTTTAAGTAATTTACAATCTCTAGCTAAATGTCCTAATTTTCCGGAATTATAACAAGTACATTCTTTTATAGATTTCTTTTTTATATGTTTATAATTTTTGACATAATATCTTTTTCTTGGTTTCTTATATTTATATTTTGATTTTTTGTATTTCTTATTTTTCTTATGTCTTTTTTTTTCTTATAATATCTTTCTTCGCCTCCAAATTGAGGTGCTATTTTATCTTTGCAACACGCTAAATTTCTTATTAATGTTTTTTCCATTTTTATTTCTTCTCTATATTTTTCACA
>NW_025879111.1:0-3038 GCF_002878395.1 Capsicum annuum
AATATAATTTTTTTAATTAAAGATAAAAAATCTCAATTATTTCACCATAACTGACGTTGATTAATGCTTCTTCACTTCACGTGTAGATCTCCATCATCATATATTCTACAAATTAATGATTATCTTTTCTTCTTTTATGTCATGGCAGACATGGAAAATTCTTCACCTGTAGTATTTGGTAGCTGAAAACTTTTTGTTTTCCCTCACAAAAGTTACGTAAGATTTTTTTTTATTTTAAACAATTAAAAAGGGCTAAAAATATCTTGAACGAATTAAAAATGATGAATTAAATTTGCCCATTCTTCTATTTATTTGATAAAAAAAAAAAAAATTAATGCATTAGAAATGACTTTTTATGTTATTTATTAAAATTAAGGATTCATGAAGCTAACACCCAGGATTATGCCTCAATTCGTACTAAGCTACAACGATATACATACCACATCAGATGTAATTAAGTTCTAATCCACAAGTAGTGTTAATTAGTATTCGTGGAACGAGGGATTTAATTAGTTACTTATTATTTCATTTTCATCTGAACCTTTAAAATTATTATCTGAAAGGGATTTGAAGAAAAGAAAATGAATATATACTCCCTTCGTTTTCACGATTAATTACCGATTTAGCATGTGTAATTAACAAATTTGGTCCCCTCCACAAGAAGATTTTTTTTTCTTTAAAAAAGAAGAAGAGAAACATAATAAATAAATAAAATATAATTTTAATCTGTTTTTAGACCTTATTCAGAATAAAGAAAACATCGACCAAGTGAAGAAACCTCTCTCAAATCTGTTATTGCTTCTATGCGATATACTTTAATTAATTTGCTAATGGCCTATAATTATGTAATTTAATACCATTACTTAAATGATTATACCTTTATTCTTCGGATATGACTGAGAGAACTAATTTTGTAGGTCGCTTAAAAAATATTTTCAATTGACCATAACAACTCGTTTGGATGGTCATTACCTATTGTAGTTTAAATAGTAAATTCGCTTTGATTGTTATTCAAATTTTATCATATCGTAGCGCTAAGTTCATGATTATGTAAAGATGGATTCTTTGTGATCATAAGTTGCTTTATTTTATTTTCTTTTTTTTTTCCAATAATCATTTTTTTTTCCATCATATTCTATAATTAATGTACCTCACATATTTTTCTGATAGGTTCATTCTTCAAATAGATGTGCAACATTACCTAACGACATAAAGCAACATAATTTGTTTGAACATTATATTTGCTAAGATAATACAATGAATTATGCACATAATTTGGGAAATTACCTTGTGGAATAACTTTGCCAAAGTTTTGAGTCATAATCAACAAGAAGAATAGTTCAATCTATATACGTCTAATAAATCTTTGACCTGATCTTATATATGGACCCAAAAATATACTTGAACCGACTTTTACAGTACAAATTGAACATTATCTAATGCTGTCATTTTCAGAATTACTATATAAATAAATGAATAAACTGTAAATACAATTTCACAATAATAACATATCTAGTGAAATCTCATAAAATGGAATCAAAAAATGATAAAATGTACATATATCTTAACTCTACTTTTTAAAAATAGAGCCACTATTTTCGAAAGACCCTCGACTATCAGGGTCAACCTAAGGCCAAATTCACTCAAGCATAAATTATAGGCTCCGTACATTTTGAGTTTTTTTTGTTTTTGTTATTATTGTTTAAAATATATTTACTATCTTAAGAAAAATAAAGTACAAAATTTCTAATATAAGAAAGAAAGCAAAAGATCATGTGATTAATGATGACAGTAGAAAAATTCAGAAATAGAAACTATAGAGCCTTAATTGTAATTTTTGTAGCAACAGTTTCATAATTATGAATAATAGCAAATTATATTTTGTATTTAAGTAAACTATTGTTATACAAATGCATATATAATAAAATTTACTGTCATTGTTTTACTCAAATTAGTTAAGTTAAAAAAGAAATAATTATCTCATGTAATTAAATTTTCATAAATTACTCTTATATAAATTAGTAGATTCCTTTTTCAAATCAAACTCAAATATGAAGATTATTATTTTCATGATCTTCAAAATTTCAAAATACCATTCTGTTGTATCTCTAACATTTTTTCTTGTTAGTTTTTTTCATTTTTTATATCTTTTTTAATTTTAATTTCTTTTTCTTTTCCATTTTTTTTCTTTTCACTTTATTTTCTCTCTTTTACATCTCTTTTTTTTTCCTTTTTTGTTTTTTATTTATTTTTTTCTTTTTACGTTTTTTTTTCTCATATTTTTTTCGTTTTCTTCTTCTTCTTTTTTAAATTTTTTTCACTTTTGTTTTTACACTTCTATTTCTAGTTTCTATTTCTCTTTCTACTTTTTTTTCCTTTTTCACTTCTTCTTTTTTTGAATTTTTTTTTTCATTTTTGTTTTTTCTTTTTTTTTTTACTCTTCTATCTCTATCTTTTATTTTTAAAAGACAAATATCTATATCATATATACATATTCAAAAAATATACAAAATAAATAGACATACAAATCTGCATATGTGTTTACGGTAAAAAAACATACATATATATCTGCATGTGTATTTACAGAAATACATATCTGACTCACGTGTATATATAAACACATAGGACACAAAATCTCTATAACAAAAATGACAATCATATACATATACACATAGGTAATAAAAAAAATAAATGATACATATCTTAAACAATAAAAGAAAACAAATAAGAACATATGTTACCCTCTAAAATGATATAGTATGTATAGTTCAAAAATAAATCCAACACCATATAAAATGCATATAGCGCTCTGCATATGTATTTACAGAATACATACCTGATTTATATGTATATTCTTATTTTATATGAGTCACCTTTGTATTTCGCAAATACATATGAAGATATATAGTATAGTTATATTTGTTACTGTTTAATATGAATATAATATGTATTTTGTAAATACATATGTATGTTTTGTACTAAAATATCTATCCGGATCTGTATGACTATGTATTTGTATGTTTTTTGAATATGTATAT
>NW_025879112.1:0-1850 GCF_002878395.1 Capsicum annuum
ATGAGTAGTTTAGTCCTTCAAATTTAATAAACGTTTATTTGATGGAAACTTTATAATTTTCGTTATTTTTGGTCTATTTCTAAAATCGGTGCGAATTTTAAAGCATAACTTCTAATATTTTTAGTGTTTAATACATTTTTTTTATGTTGTAATATCTAAAATTTAATGACACTTTTGTGATGTTTCTGGTTAAACTATGGTGAATATAAATTAAATTCCATAAATAAGCAATAAATGTAAAAGGTTTATATATACTCTTTTGACTGACTATACATTAGACTTGATTAATTTGTTATTTTACTATATAGTGGCTATTTAATTAATTACAAAAGGCAATTACTTTAAACTAAAATAGTAAAATTACCTAAATAGAAAGTACATAAACTAAACTTTAATTATTTACTGAATCATTTTTCTCATGGGAATAAATTCACTTTCCATACAACAACAGAAAGAAAACTCACGGGTGCTAACAAACAACAAAAAAGCAAATAAATAAATAAATAAAAATTATATTAAAAAAAGTGTAATTTATTAAATAACCTAAAAAGTGCATTCCTATGAAGTTGTCTTTGTGGCCAAAATTCTTTCTTGTGAACACCCCCACCCCCACCCCCACCCCCACCCCCACTAACAACGATGGATTCAGGATTTAAAAGTTATGGGTGTTCAAAAAGTTCAAACACATATATTCTTCGCCTGAAAATTAAAATGCTCAGCTGTCTACGTGGTTTCATATGTGTTTTTTAAATCATATATATATCATTTTAATTTTTTTTTTGTATAATTATATCTAATCTATGTTTAGTTTAATGAGTGCTGAAACATCGTAAAATTACATATAGATCCGCCCCATCCTTTAAAGCTCACCACTCAAACAAAGTCGGATTCAGGATTTAAGAGTCATGGATGTCCGAAAGGTTTGAACACACATATTGACGCCCAAACTTTAAATTAAAATTTCACCTGAAAACCATAACGCTTAGCTATCTTCGTGATTTTATGTATTTTTTAAATGGGCAAAATGTGTGAAAAATATCTGTATTTAGGTGAAAGTTACAGTTACGTACTCTGAACTTTGCAGGGGTCCTATGACCCCCCTAAATTATTTTTTACCATAGTTAACTGGTATATATTTGCCCCTTATCAAACACTTTTTTCCTACTCGCTCAATGTACGTATACGCAGTGGTCCAAGTGCTAAATATATGTCAGTTAAATACGATAAAAAATAGTCTAAGAGGGTCATAGGACCCCCTCAAAGTTCAAGATGCGTAGCTGCAAATTCGCCAAAATATAGATATTTTTCACACTTTTTTCCCTTTTTAAATATTATATATCATTTTTTATATATTTATATATAATTATATCTAATCTACGTTGAATTTAACGAGTGCTGAAATATTGTAAAATTACACATAGATCCGTCCCTTTCTTTATACCCCATCACCCACCCCATCCCTACCATACCCCCCACCCCAACTTTTCTTGCATTCATTTCAGTGGAAGCACCCGTGACACTCTCAATCCCATGTCATGATTCTCCAATTTGTTCCACTTTCTACCTAAAAAAGATGACTCACTATTATTCTCAATTTTCGAGCCGTAATGAAGTCAGAATTTTTTATTAAGATAAGGTAAACGTATAAAAAAAATTAAATATACAAAATGAGAAAAAAAATTCAACATGTAGTATGTATATATTAATATATAGAGTGTAATTTTTCATCAGAGGTATATCATGGACAGGGCGGAGCCAGCTCTCTTTAGGGGGTTCGTCCGAACCCCCTTCGAAGGAAAAATATACTATTAAAATTATTTTTTGTATGGTTATAGTAGGTGTTGAACCCC
>NW_025879113.1:0-1922 GCF_002878395.1 Capsicum annuum
CACAAAAAATAAAGCCAACCCAGATCCTGTAATCAACCAAAAGAATCAAAAAAAAAAAATTCTTTTCATAAAATGGGATAAAAATAGAACCTGCTACAGACTTAATTAACAAAAACCCGCAAGAAAAATACCAAAAGATAAAGCCAACCCAGATCCTGTACCAAATAATCAAAAAATTATTCAAGAAACCCCCAAATGAGTAAAAATAAAGAAAATCCACAACAAAAACACAAAAACAAGGCCAACCCAGATCCCAGCAATCAACCAAAGAATCAAAAAATTATTGTTTCAGCATAATAATAGAATACGATGATTTTAACTAATTCAAGAATCCCCAAATGAGTAAAATAACAAAAAATAACAACAACCCAGATCCTGTATTCAACAAAAGAATCAAAATTTAATCTTCAACACAATAAATTTAACTAATTCAAGAACCCCCAAATGAGTAAAATAAACAAAACCCACTTCAAATGACACAAAAAGATAAACCAACCCAGATCTTGTATTCAACCAAAACATCAAAAATTATTCTTCAAAATTATTATAAACTGGGCAAAAAGCAGACCTGCTACAGTATACTACAATTTCAACTGATTAAAGAACCCTAAAATGAGTAAAATAACAACAAAAACACAAAAATGAGACCAATCCAGATCCTATAATCAACCAAAAGAATCAAAAATTAATTATTTTCATAAAATGAGCTAGATAAAAAGAACCTGCTAGAGTATAGTACAATTTCCACACATTCAAGAACCCCAAATGAGTATAAAAATAAATAAAACACAACAACAAGGTCAACCCAGATCTGTATTCAACAAGAGAAGTTCATTTTTTTCATAATATTGGGGAAAAATAGAACCTGGTAGTAGAGAGGAGTAAGATCAGATCGAGCAGTTGAAATCACAGATTGGCGTTGGATAGACCGTACGAAACACGCAGTAATAAAATAGTGGAGATCGAATTTAGAAATTTATTAGATTCAAAGATTCGCACGGTCTATCTTAACGTCAATTTGTTCTGATTCTTCTTCACACCAAAGCGGAAAGTGAAAGGGGGCGGCGAGTTTGCAAGTCAAGAGAGGAAAGTACACTTGTGTAAGACCTAGTAACTAAAATGTGAATCAACAAATAAGTACATTATATAATCCCTTAAATTTGATTACTTTTGTTTGTCAAGCTTAGCTAGTCTCCTCATTGGTCCAAATGGTCCAACTGTGGTTTTTTTCTTTTTTTTTTTTTTTTGAAGTAAGTTATTTCGAAATTACTAGTTGTTTCTAGGTTATTCTATTTCAAGATGGAATAATAGATATAGATAGAGACTTGCAAATTTTCCAACAACATCAATTAAAATTACTAAATCCTAAAACATTATATAATGTAGGATATTTTTTTACAGATAATCAACTATATAGACATTATAGAGAAAAATAAATATCAGTTGTAGAAGAAGGTTTTAAAATATTAGATTTAGTAAATGCTAATTCTTTAAGATATATAAAAAATAATAAAATGATACTAATGCATATGAGTTTAATTGTTATAGGAATAAAAAGTCTAACTAGAAAAAATTTAGTATCCAAAGTGTTACTAACAATATATGATGATAGATGGTCAGACATTAAAAAATCAATAATAGGATTAACTGAAATAGATATGACAAATAATGAAAGAATATTCTACATAAGTCCAGATTTTTTAATGAACTTAAAGGAATTTGGAAAAAATATTAAAATAGGAATCCAAACTAAAGGGTATGAAGAAATGAATAGTGTTAATAATGTATTAATGTGCATAGGATTTATCGAAAAATTAACTTTAAGTAGTAATACTAAATTTAAACTAAAAGTAATGATGTAGTTGAAATAATGGAAAATAAAGGCATAAGTTTAATAAAACCAATAAAAAGAGACCCAGAAG
>NW_025879114.1:0-1734 GCF_002878395.1 Capsicum annuum
CTTCAATATTTTCATGGTTAGTTTATGTAAATGTTAGCAACATGCCCTTATGAACATCTGTTCTATCCAGTTTTGCATATGTATTTTTCAGTTATGATTATATATACATATGTATTTTTACAGAATTGCACATATATTTTTGAACAATGCATAGTTGTTGTGGACTGAAGCAGAATGTCATATAGATTTATGAGTCATATGTATTTATGAATAATACACATGTTCATTTGAGTGTACATAGTATTTTTAATAACGCATACGTATTTTTTACAAGTCTAAAAGTATAATTTTTCTAATATGCATATGTATTCACTCTTCTGTATATGTTTTTGTCTGCAATGCATATATCAAATAAGTAAGTTTCTAAATATTTATAAATAATGCATATGTATTTTCTAATTATGCGTATATATCCATCAATAATACATATGTATTTATTACAAGATGTCCATATGTTTTTGTCTAGCTAATACACATATATACAAACATATGTACTTTTATAGATTTGCAATTGAGTTTTTGAACAATACATATTTATGATTATACATATGTGCATTTCAGTTTGCAGTTGTATTTATGTCTAATGTAAATATATATTTTCGGAAATACGTATGATTTCTTGTTATTACATGTAGACGTAGTTTTATGCATAAAACATATATATTTTTTACTAACGGAAAAATACCAATAGTGTGTAATTTTTAAAGATGCATCATTTTCAGAATCTAGTACACTATATGCCAATGAAAATATATATCCTGCATATGAAAAAAATACACATAAGAGTGCATGTTTTATACACATAAAATACTGCATATGTATATTATAAATACATACAGCTGAAAACATATGTAACTGCTAGTGAACACATAAATATACTGCATATGTATAATATATATACATATAGATGGAACCATATGTAATTAACAGAAAAAAACTGCATATGCATAATATAGCTATAATATATATACACATAGCTGGAACCATATGTAATTGACAGAAAAAAAACTGCATATGCATAATATAAATACATATAGCTGGAAACATATGAAATTGTCAGTGAACACATAAATAGACTGCAAATGTATATTATAAATAAATATAGCTGAAAATATATATATCTGTTAAATCATATTCAATTTGAATGCTTTTGCATGTTACATCTACATCAATGTGTGAAGGCAGTAGTGTGTAGAGTTGGTTATACGAAGCGTTTATGCTCAACAATATCGCATCAATGATGTAATCTTCATATTGTTGTTCATATGTCCATCTATCAGAGTGTTTAACGAGAACAGTTATGCTTCCCATTTTCAATGTCCAGAACACTACAAGTCTGTAAAAATAACTTCGATTATCAAATACGTACTAAATACAATAAATCAGTCATATATACAAAACTGGAAAATGAATTCCAACAAAAAACAAATCTTTTATTCGAATACTATATATCCTCGTCTTAAATTCAAATTTAACGTTTAACAATTGTAATTTAGTTTTATAAATACAGAACGATAAGGACAACTTTGAATTTTGAAAAAAAAAAATCACTGTCAACATTTCATCTCAGAACTGATAAAATTCAAAATACGATCTCAACTTTTGAAATAGATGAATGTTATGAATGAGTTATTATAAACTTTTCAAAAATTTTTGCAATTATATTTTATAAAATTCACAAACACAATCAAATTTGATTATCCATACCTGTAATTGGAACATTGTATTTTCACT
>NW_025879115.1:0-1449 GCF_002878395.1 Capsicum annuum
ATAATAATAATAATAATAATAATAATAATAATAATAATAATAATAATAATATTTAAAACAAATTAATTGTTTTTAATAAAAAATGATAAAAAGGAACAAAAAGGGGTAAACAAATGGAAAGTTTAGTGTAAATTGATATTAATATTTTAAAGTCGATAACATTAATTTGAAATATTCTATTTTATTTCATTTATTTTTACTATCACAGAAAACACCTAATTGGTATCATTACTTTCAAATATATTTTCGTTTGCAAACTCAAAGTATGTAAATGATAAGATAATTGTGACATTTTAGAATTTTATCTTTGTAAGATTCTAACAAATTTTAAAATCTAGAATTTGAAATACATTATCCCCCCTTTTTTTTTTAAAAAAAAAAGAAATTTTATTATCTTAAAAATAGCAACCAATAGTTCAAGACTTTTACTATTTCAAACTTATCTCTTTTAAAATATAAATGATATAAAATTTATTTTACTATAATTTTTTTTACATATTAATGAAAGATAAAAGTATTATTAAAATAATAATAATTAGTAATAGTCGCAGTACGTAGGATATGATGTAGTAATAATAATAATATAAGATCTAAAACAAATTAATTTACTTTTTAATGAAAATCATAAAAGAGAACAAAAAGGGAAAAACACATGGAAAGCATAAAATAATTTAATACTAATATTTTAGAATCAATGTCATTAATTTTAAATATTCTTGTTTATCTCACTTATTTTTATTATAAAAAACACCTAATTTATATTATTAATTTGATTTTTTTTTTTGAAAACTCAAAATATGTAAACTATAAGATAATCATGACATTTTGGAATCTTATCTTTCTAACAAATTGATAAATATCACCATTCAAATTTGGATTTGAACGTAATTTTAGTATGCATAAATATCCAACTTTATATATATACATCCCTTCAATGACACATATGTCAGTATAAGCTTTCATCTTCTTTTTTTATTGTTAATCATTTTCAAATTCAGATTTTATTTATCTCGAGAGAATATTCCGTGATCGTTTCATTCACAAAAGTATTTTTTTTTGGTGGGACATAAAAGTATTAATAATCTTTCTTTACATTCTTTATACTATTTTGTTGCATACACCGAAGATCAGTCTGCTCTTTATTTTTTAAAATTACTTTTAGTTTTGATGTCTTTGTATATATAAAAATTTATAACAATTTTTCGTTTCTCTTATTCTTCTTTGATATCATTGTATAAATATATTCTAATTTCTTTTATTTTTATTCTTTTTTTTCATAAGAATAATTGCATTTATTTACTCACAGATTTTTTTTTTTGGTGATTGTCCATGTTATTTGCTTGAATCTCGATTTCTTTATTCGTCAACTACTAATTTCGATAATAAAATTTTTGACCTTTGACTTGATCGATTTAGCTTCTTCTTTTTTGTATGTGTGTGCATATACAT
>NW_025879116.1:0-2383 GCF_002878395.1 Capsicum annuum
TTTTTCTTTTGTTTATAAAGTATATCAAAAGGAGATTGGAAAGATCATATATATACTTTTAGAATAAACTTAATTAATTAATTAGTTAATCATATATAAATACTCAAATTTGGGTGACACACGATGAATATTCATGTTACCCCAAATGAATCTTGGTGATAAGTTACGTGAAACTTAATTTGAAGGAGAGTGTTTAACGAACGATGATTTTCAATACATTAGGATTTTTCTGAAAAAATCAATCTAGGTTCGTTTTTGAGTTATGGTCACCTAAAATTCAGGGGTATTTCTAACACTTTTTTGTATCCTTCCATCTAAGATCATGTTATCGGCAAACTGCAAATATATCATGTTCTATTTAATCACTCTAATCTTCGACACGTAAATTATTAATTCCTCTAATGATGAATTAATTAATTTTTCATTAGTTTGGATTAATGGATATTACTAACAAAGGAATCTAATTCTTTTTTTTTTACCAACATATATACCGGTCTATCTTTTTCTCTTTTCTTTTTTTATTTAATTGAGAAAATTAATTTTTGATGTTACTAATTGTCACCATCTCCACATGATTATTCTTAATTTTAACATATAAATAATTGAATTGGGCTCACAACAAGTGTGATAAGAATAGAGTGATTATAGGTTTAATTAGTTGCCATAGCTAGTCAATATTACTGTATTTTAGTCAAATTAAATTAAACAAAGACCCATGCATGGAATATTTAATAATTTGCACCGAAAGTATATAAGTAAACATAATTCCAATTTCCAAAAGAGAATAAATTCTATTTCATTGTTGTAACTTCATTTTGAATTGTATAGTAAAAATCAACATAAAAGATAGTTCATTCTGTGACAATTTATGTGACACCTTTTTTTTTCGTAGTTTGTTAAAGGAAAATGTCATAATTATATATTTAGAGTTTTCATCTTATACCTCTAATGTGATTATTTATAGCTAAAAAATTATTTTAGATTATAAGTTTTTACAATCTTTCGTTCTTTTTTAAATATCGCGTATTACTAAGAACGGGAAATTCCAATGGATGTTTCCGTTAAAAATATGTGATCGCCGAAAAAAAGTACTTCGTCGGAAGTGTTCTCGATAAGCCATATATTTTCTCGACAATAGTATTTGTTTGATAGTGGTGTCTAGAAAAACGATATCACATAAATTGAAACATAAAAAAATATTTCAATTTGCAAAAATTCATGTGAGATGACCATGAAATTTGGTAGGCCAACCACAGAGGTCGTCGTGGTAGGATGACAAGTACCCCGTTATGTTTAATCAGAAATCTCTAGTTCGAGTGCTTCTGTTTAGTGGCGGAGCCAGAATTTTCACCAAGGGGATTCAAAATCCGAAAAGGTAAACATACAAATTAGTTGAAGGTGGTTCAACATCTACTATATATATAATAACAACAACAACAACAACGTACCCAGTGTATTCCCACAAAGTGGGGTCTGGAGGGGGAGTAAAGTGTATGCTGTCTAATACTATGAAGTAGAGAAGTTGTTTCCGATGGACCCCCGGCTCAAGACAGATAACAGTACACCAAACAAAAAACATAAAAGCAAACAACAAAAAGAGATATCACACCGCTAGATAATAAAGGAGACAAGACACCCACAACCTAAGGTAATACTATAAACCAGTTATTCAAAAATCATAGTATTACCCCCGACCTCAAGGTGACTCCGCCCCTGCTTACCTTCTAAATAATGTAAGGACCACTATTTAACATTATCTTTTTTAATGTGTCCTATTTAACATTATCTTTTTTAATGTGTCCTATTTAACATTAGTTTCGTTAAATGATGCCTATAAATAGGATTCCTGTCCATTAATTCTCACAATAAACACAACCAACTACTCTTTTCTATTAGTAATCAAAATACCAACTCTTTACACACAACAAAAATTAGAAATTAACCAAATCTCAAATTAATTAAATGGCAACAAACAAGAAAGTCATATCAAAGATAGGCCAAGAAGCCTTTTCTCTTCTTGATGAACAACAACAACTCTATGCAACAAAGGGAAAAATTAGGCCTCAAATTCATTCTTCTTCTTCTTCTTCTAATGTTGTTGTTACAACAACAAATAAAAACTACTTTTCTAATTATAACCAATATCAACCACAAAAATCTCATGTTGTTCAATTCAAACCAAGTGAAGAGAGAGTTATGAATAGTTATGAAGCTATGAAGTTACATGGAGGGGTTCTTATTTGTGATTATTACAAAAGAAAACCAAAACCTATGGCTTATTATTAAGCAGAAGCTAGTTCAGAATCTAGAGTCAGTGAATTTAGATTATGTGTGTGATCATATATTACCGATATGTACACAAAATGTTTAGTATGTAGTAGGT
>NW_025879117.1:0-1798 GCF_002878395.1 Capsicum annuum
GTGTTACATCCACCCTCCAGCTAACTCTAATTGGACACCACAAGCTAACTCTAGCTCGATAATCACCTAACTCTAGATGATTACAAGGAAATCTGAGATACACCACAACACCTACACATAATCATAAGCTAAGTAGGCAACGGTTATGATCAAGGTACAAACACTCAAATACAACAAGAAAATAAAGATACAACTCGATGAACAATCAGTTCCTTGCTGACACTGAAGTTTTGATTCACCGTTTCACAGAGATTTTATTTGTAAGAATATAGAAGTGTTGGTTTCCTTATTGAGGAAGATGAGAAATATATAGTATGACACAAGAAAACCTAGGATCGATCCCAGCTGTGATAGATGACTGTGATAGTTTTAGGTGAGCCCAACCTGTTCCCTAAGTGGTAGCAGCTTTTTCATCACATAATCTCCAGGAAAAAGGTCCCAACATACAATTTGTCGATCGTCAAAACTAAGTACTTAACAAAGGTTGATAGTATATTTAGAAAAAAGGGGGGAAGAGGAGCATTCTTGAGTCAAAACACTAGAATTGGCTTCGTAGTTGTAGTTTTGTTGTTGACTTTACCTGTTTCAGTATCAATGCAGATTCGGAAAGGAATATATATATAGCAATGTATATAAAGCAAAGGACTTGATAATAGGGAAGATTGTTGCATTGAAGAAAGTTAGGTTTGATACATTTGAGCCAGAGAGTGTGAAGTTCATGGCAAGAGAAATACTTGTGTTGAAAAAACTGAACCATCCCAATGTCATTAAACTTGAGGGTTTGGTCACTTGAAGAATGTCTTCTAGTTTGTATGCAGCCTTACCCTGCATTTCTATAAGAGGTTGTCTACCTCCTAGTCACATAGCAACAACTTTAACAGTTATTCCAAGGCCTCCATGTACTCGTAAAAAGTAGAAGACATTCTTGAAGTGACCAAACCCTTAAGTTTTATGACATCGGGATGGTTCAGTTTTTTCAACATAAGAATTTCTGTTGCAATGAACTTCACACTCTCCGGCTCAAATATATCAAACCGAACTTTCTTCAATGCAACAATCTTCCCTGTTATCACGTCCTTTGCATTATATACATTGCTATATATTCCTTGCCCAATCTGCATTCACACATAAACAGGCTAATTCAACAACAAAACTACAACTACTAAAGCCAATTCTATCAATTCCTTGAAGTCCATCCCTAGGCCCTACAAAGCAAGGGTTGAGGTTATTTTAAGGCTAAAAAGTGGAGGTCGAGGATATTTTTAGACCAAAGAGGTGTAAGAAGGGAATTTATGAACAAAGGCGATTCTAGGATTTCTAGAACGTGAGTGCACCATTAAGGGGAAAAAAGAAGTAGATAACTTAATCTTTAACCAAGAGCACCGTTTAGTATTCTTATAGCATGGGTACCAACAGGTAATATTATACTAATTTTAGAAAATATCTATATAAATACCTAGTTTTATAAAGAAACCACAAGTCCCCATGCCCCATTTTTTAAGTGTAAATTCACCCCTGTTTATGAATCATTTTTCATATGTTAGGGATATTTTTACACCTTTTTATTTATAGTTTTAGGGAATATGCATTCCAAATATAAATAAATTCTCTTGTCTCATTCTAATTGGTACACGCTTGTCATCAAAACTCATAGATTGCATGTGATTGATCGAGACATGTCATTTGAATATTTAACAGCTTTTGATCGGTCATTAGTTTGGTTGAGGATAATGCCTTATTAAATTAAAAATGTATGGTCAAAGATACGTCAGTTTGAACACTATGAAGTTCAAATGTA
>NW_025879118.1:0-1233 GCF_002878395.1 Capsicum annuum
AGGTTTTTCATTTACATGTTTATGCTATGTTAGATCCCGGAGCTTCTCTTTCTTTTGTAACTCCCTACCTAACTATTAATTTCAGTGTCAATCCTGAGACTTTAGTAGAACCCTTCTCAGTGTCCACCCCAGTAGGTGTCTCTATTATAGCCAGGCAGGTATACAGGAACTGTCCGATCATAATATCCTAAAAAGTCACCTTAGTTGATCTTGTGGAGTTATATATGACTTATTTTGATGTTATTCTCAGCATGGATTGATTCCACTCATGCTATGCTTCAGTTGATTATAGAAATAGAGTTGTTTATTTTAATTTTCTAAATGAACCAGTCCTTGAATGGAGGGGTAGTACTTTAATCCTTATGGGTTAGCTTGTTTCATACATTAGTGGAAAAAAAATGATATCCAAGGGGTGTGTCTACCATCTTGTTTGAGTTAAAGACTATAGTTTATAGATTTTAATTCTTGGGTAAGTTTTAGTAGTGAGGGAATTTCCATATATGTTTCTCAAAGATCTTCCTGGACTTCGGACTTGACCTTCCTCTTGGATAATTCTTGGGTATGTTTCTCGAAATGGAAATCGACTTCGGACTTGACCTTCCTCTACTTACCCAGCCTTATATCTATTCTGCCCTAGAAAATGGCTCTCATAGAGTTTAGGAAGTTCAAAGAATAGTTGAAAGATCTTGTACACAAGGGATTTATCAGACCTAGTGTTTCCCCATTGGGTGCTCCTGTCTTTTTTGTGCCAAAGAAAGATGGTTCTTTTATAGTGTATGATTACCGCCAGTTTAAAAAAGTCACCATCAAGAATTAGTATCCACTCCCCAGAATTGATGACTTATTCGACCAACTTTAGGGTGCCAGTTACTTTATCTGATAAACCTCGATTCTAACAATCATCATCTCTAAGTCAGAGAATGTGACATTCCTAAAATAACTTTTTGAACTCGGTATGGTCACTTTGAATTTGTAGTTATTTATTTTGGTCTAATGAATTCCCCAACAGCTTTCATGGACTTGGTGAATAGAGTGTTCAAGCAGTACATGGACATGTTTGTCATATTCTTCATAGATAACATCCTTATCTGTTCCCGTAATGAGACTGATCATGCAGACTACCTCAAAATAGTATTACATACTCTTAGAGCCCATATGTTATTTGCCAAATTCAGTAT
This sequence comes from Capsicum annuum, assembly GCF_002878395.1. NCBI lineage: Eukaryota > Viridiplantae > Streptophyta > Magnoliopsida > Solanales > Solanaceae > Capsicum > Capsicum annuum. The sequence continues at coordinate 1,179 of NW_025879118.1, forward strand.
GTATGAGTTCTGGTAAGATCAGTAGCTTTCCTTGGCCATATTATTTTTGGTGATT
>NW_025879119.1:0-3805 GCF_002878395.1 Capsicum annuum
GCACAGATATCAGTCATGGGTTAGCTTGTGGTCCCTCGGGGTCATGATCACCGTGTAGCATTCCGGTTCAGCGAATCGGGCTATTACAAACTTAGTATCAGAGCCTAAGGTTCAATAAAGTCCTAGGAAGTCTGAAAGCCGCATCTAGTAGAGTCTTGTACATGGGTGTGTTGCGCATCACATTTATGTGCGGGAGGCTATAAGATGTTTTAGGAACAGTCCCCTTTTTTCATTATTCATGTCATGCTAGTGAGCATAATCACAAGTTAAAATCTCAGTCCAATCCATTCTTCTCTTATTCCAAACCATGGCCCCAAAGAGAAGAAACCAGCCAGCTCCTCAGCCCGAAGATCCTTTGGGCGAACATATTTCCCATGCGGAGTTTAGAGCCGTATTTACCACACTTGCTCAGTCCATAGCCACACAGAATGAATGGCCACCAGTCAAGTAGAGTTAGAGATGACTGATTTTGATGTCATTCTCGGCATGGATTGGCTTCATTCCTTCTATGCCACAGTCGACTGCAGAAACAGGATAGTTCAGTTTCAGTTCCCGAATGAGCCTATCCTAGAGTAGAAGGGTAGCATTTTAGCATTCAGGGGTCAACTTGTTTCCTACCTTCAGGCAAGGAAAATGATTTCTAAGGGGTGTATGTATCATCTCGTGCATGTTAAAGATTTCAGTTCTGAATCTCCCAGCCTCAAAACAGTCCCTGTTGTTAATGAACACTCAGATGTCTTTTCCAAAGATCTTTTAGGAATTCCTCCCGAAAGGGAAATAGACTTCGGCATAGACCTTCTTCCGAATACTGAACCTATTTCTATTTTGCCATATAGAATGACACTAGTAGAACTTAAGAAACTGAAAGATCAGTTGAAGGATCTCTTAGATAAGGGATTCATCAGACCCAACATTTCCCCATGGAGTGCGCCAGTATTATTTGTGTGCAAAAAAAATGGTTCTCTTAGGATGTGTATTGATTACTGTCAACTCAACAAGGTCATGTTCAAGAATAGATATCCTCTTCCCAGGATTGATGATCTATTCGACCAACTTCAGGGTGCCAGTTACTTCTCCAAGATAGACCTCAGATCAGGCTATCATCAGCTCAGAGTTAGAGAATGTGACATTCCGAAGACAGCTTTCCGTACTCGGTATGGTCACTTTGAATTTTTAGTCATGTCATTTGGTATTACTAATGCCCCTGCAGATTTTATGGATTTAATGAACCGTGTGTTCAAGCAGTACTTGGACATGTTTGTCATAGTCTTTATAGATGATATCCTGGTCTATTCTCGCACAGAGCATGATTATGCAGACCATCTCAGGATTGTTCTTTAGAATCTCAAGGATCACCAGTTATTTTCTAAGTTCATCAAGTGTGAATTTTGGCTAAGATCAGTAGAATTCCTTGGCCATATTGTTTTCGATGATGGAATTAGAGTAGATTCTCAGAAAACCGAGACAGTAAAAAACTGGCCTAGACCCGTATCTCTATCATATATTAGGAGTTTCTTGGGTTTGGCTAGCTGTTACAGATGGTTTGTCGAGGGATTTTCTTTTATTGCATATCCTATGTCTAGATTGACTCAGAAAAAGATTAAGTTTCAGTGGTCAGATTCATGCGAGAAGAGCTTTCAAGATTTGAAGACTTGACTCACCTCAGCTCCAGTTCTAGCTATTCCAGATGGTTCAGATGGTTTTGTAGTCTATTGTGATGCATCCAGAGTAGGTATAGGTGATGTCCTCATGCAGCATGGTAAGGTCATAGCCTACGCCTCCAGACAGTTAAAGCCACATGAGAAGAATTATCCTACTCATGATCTTGAGTTAGCAGCGGTAGTTTTTGCCTTGAAGATTTGGAGGCATTATCTCTATGGATTTCATGTAGATGTCTTCACAGACCATAAAAATCCTCAAGTATGCCTTTTCCCAGAAAGATCTCAATTTTTACCAGAGAAGGTGGTTAGAGCTCTTGAAGTATTATGAAATGAGTGTTCTTTATCATTCGGCCAAGGCCAATGTTATGGCCGCCGCTCTTAGTCGACTCTCTATGGGTAGTATTTCTCACGTTGAGGATAGTAAGAAAAAGATGGCTCAGGAGATCCATCAGCTTACCATACTAGGCGTTCGCTTAGTCAACTCTTCAGAGAATGGTGTATGTGTTCATAGTAGTTTAGAGTCATCTCTAGTTTCCGAGGTGAAAGAGAAACAATACAGGGATCCTAGCCATGTCAAGCTCAAAGAGTCAGTTCAGAATTAGAAAGTCGAGGTTTTCTCCCAAGGGGGATATGATGTTCTTCGTTGTTAGGGTCGTCTATGTGTTCCTGGTGTAGATGAATTGAGGTAGCAAATTCTTGCAGAAGCGCATGGTGTGCAATACTCTATTCATCCAGGGGCCACTAAGATGTACCGCGACATATGGAAAATCTATTGGTGGAGTGGGATAAAGAGAGATATTGCAGAGTTTGTGGCTAAGTTCTCTACATATCAGCAGGTTAAAATAGAGCATCAGAAACCTAGTGGTTCCATGCAAGAGTTCACCATTCCTACTTAGAAGTGGGACGAAGTTAACATGGACTTCATGACGGGTTTGCCTAGAAATCGTCATCAGCATGATTCAGTCTGGGTCATTATAGTTAGAATGACCAAGTCAGCTCATTTCCTTCCTATTCGTACTTCTTATTCTGCCGAGGATTATGCCAAACTCTATATTAGGGAGTTAGTCAGGTTACACGGTGTTCCACCATCTATCATCGCAGACAGAGGTACCCAGTTTACTTTTCACTTTTGGAAAGCATTCCAAAAGGGTCTCGATCCCCAAGTCCATCTCAGCACAATATTTCATCCTCAGAAAGATGGTTAAGCAGAGAGGACCATTCAGACTCTTAAAGGTATGCTAAGGGCGTGTGCAATTGACTTCAAGGGAAGTTGGGACGACCACTTGCCTTTAATTGAGTTTGCATATAATAATATCTATCATTCTAGTATTCAGATGGCTCCATTTGAAGCTCTCTATGGTAGGAGATGTAGATCTCTGATTGGTTGGTTCAAAGTTAGTGAGGCCTTAATCATAGGTCCTGACTTAGTATTCGACGCCTTAGAGAAAGTTCAGTTGATCAGAGAGAGACTCCGGGCTGCTCAGAGCCGACAGAAGTCCTATGCAGATGTTCGTAGAAAGGATCTCTAGTTTGAGGTCAATGACTATGTCTATCTTAAGATCTCTCCAATGAAGGGAGTGAAGAGGTTCGACAAGAAAGGGAAACTCAGTCCCCGGTATGTCGGTCCCTTCAGAATTCTTTGTTGCTTCGGCAAGATAGCTTATGATCTTGAGTTGCCTTTAGATCTAGCCTCAGTCCATCCAGTCTTCCATGTCTCTTTGCTAAAGAAGTGCATAGGTGACCCAGCAGTTATTGTCCCTATTTAGAGCATCAACATTCAGAATAGCCTCCTTATGAAGAGATTCTAGTCAAAATCTTAGCTTATCAAACTCGTAGATTGAGGAACAAAGAAGTCCCTCTAGTCAAGGTTCTTTGGAGAAATCAGTCTCATGAGGGAGCTACTTGGGAAGTAGAAGCAGATATGCATACCAAGTATCCTCACCTCTTCCCCGCCAATTTAGATCAAGCTCAAGGTAATAGTTCTCCTTAATCTTATTCAGTTTCACAATCATGTTTCCAGTATAAACTTGGTACCTATTAACCATTTCATACTCAGTCATGTATTCATGTATCATTTGTCCGTGCATCAGATATGCACAAATTCAGTATGTTTAGCATGTCAGTCATGAGATCAAGTTTCAGTT
>NW_025879120.1:0-1257 GCF_002878395.1 Capsicum annuum
TGTCACTCACACTTCATTTTAAAACTCTTTTGTCACCTAGAGCCCAAAGCCCCTTGTATGTACAACCATATTGTATTTTAGAAATATTTTGATAAATATTCAAATGTGATATAGTGTAGTACCTTGGGAATTTTGAGATTTTAACGATTTTAATTTTGATTTTTTTATGTATATTTTAAAAATATTTTAATTGCTAATTATTATAATTTTATAATACTTTTCATGTAGTTTTCAAGTAAATTACTTTCATAAACTCATTTTTTTGGATTATACTGTTTTGTGATGTTATTAATGTATCGTGTAAAAATTTAGAAATAACGTTATTTTCATAAATATTTTATTTCTTGAAAGCTTAAATTAGTCATATCTGACCATTTCTCTTATGCATTCAAATGTTTTACCTCAATTGAATTATGAATATCTCTATTATATTTTTATTGCTTTATTTTCATAAAATCATACTTATACGTGTCTAAAAAAGAGACAAATTGGTGCACTAAACTTCCTGCTATGTAGTCTTATATTAGTCGTAGGTTATGCTCTTATTATTGAAAAGGAGTTAAGCTCTCCCCTTGGTCAAGTTGGCTTAATCCCGAATCGAGGGGTGTCAGTATGTAGTTTATACATGTAACATTTTTGCCTATCTGCACAATGTAATTTTTCGAAAAAGGGGGTGTCGGTCCATACCCCTCAAGCATATATGGCTTCTCCACTCCTTGGCATATTTTCTAATGTGTTTATCCATAACTTGTTCACACGACTTGGCACATAGTACGGTTTATAGCTCCGAACAGACTTAGGGAGATTATAATATTGAGTTTCAGTCTAATGAAATGCAAGAGACTATTAGATTAATATATGTATCAGTTGTTTTGCCTTGCAGCTGTTTCTGTTTGTTGCTATTGCCTCTTTTTCACTTATTGCTCAGCCGAGTGTCTTTCCCAAACAAAACTTCTTATCTTTGACCCTCCCCAAAACCAACCTGTGTGATTACACTATGTGTTTTGTTGTTGTTGAAACTAGCAAAAAGAAGGAAGAGTTTTTGGGAACTGAAATTTCTAATGACATTCCATGTTTCAATCCTGTATAACCTCTTCATTGGGTTAAATATAATCCTATTCAATTGACTAACTCTATAATTAGTTATGTCTTATCTGGATTTCGAATGAAACTTGGTTGGAAGGCAACTCAACAGGAGTTTTAGGAAAATATAGTAAGGAAAATCATTAATGGATATCCCAACTTTAACAGAAAAGA
>NW_025879121.1:0-1081 GCF_002878395.1 Capsicum annuum
AATAAAGAATCTATCAAAACATAATATCCATACAGGTGAAAGATACCCAAAACAACTGAAAACTGAATCAAATCTAAACACAAGTCTAAATACTGAATCTGAAAGCCTCTAAGTACTGTCTAAATAAGGAGTTGAAGGAACATGTCTCCAACTAACTCCGTAAACTGATAACTGGCTAAAATAATAATGAATAAATCAAATCATATTGTCCTCGAATGAAGAGGACTCACTGAATCTCTGCGACTGGAAATGCTACTATTATTGCTGATCTGTAGCTCATGTCTTTGAACCTATGGTGTAACATAAAAAGAAAGCACCGTAGCACAAATGCGTTAGTACGAGGGAATGTACTGAGTATACAAGTGAGGTAGGCTAAATATAAACAGGGTTTACATGCATGAATAATGCTAACTATCTGACTGATATGAATGTAAGAGTACAAACATGCATACATAGTAACTGAAATTGTGGGTGCATGATAGCTAGTCTTGTATGCTAATACATGGTTTACTGATGACTAACATGACTGATACTAAAATTTTGATAGCATGGGCGACTGTATCTGACAATCCTGAATCTGATGAAACTATCTGAGTTCCGTACTGTAACTGAGTCTGACTGTATCTGACAGTCCTAATATACTGAAATCTTAAGACCTGTCTGAGTTTTTTTACTGAGACTGATTCTGAAACTGTGGGAGGTAGTTGTTTAACCGACATGGCCCAATAACGCATATAGCTAAGTTGGGGTCCAATCTCTACCCCGATTGGAGGGGTGCCAACACTGCGCCACTGGTAAGGACAGTTGTGGGTAACCCTTAGCTGGCAGGTATTCAAAAGGAGAATGGTGGGAACCCTAAACTGATAGGTTAAGCCACCTCATCAACCCTAATCTGACAGGCTAAGATGTCTCAACCTACGCTGGCTACTGTAACACCCCGTACTTAATTACGTGCATTAGTCATTGTTATATGTGTTGGAGTATATGTATTGATCCTAAGTTAGGTATATATGAGTTTAAGTATGAGTATTGATTATTTTGAGATGGTTTCAAGTGTATAGTTTGATTATAGGTGTATAGG
>NW_025879122.1:0-1819 GCF_002878395.1 Capsicum annuum
ACACACAAACTTGGCCTCCAATTCGCAAAACTCCATCTGAATTAAGTGAGGCTTCCTTAGCCTTCCCACTCATTACTTTATCTTGAATCAACCTCAATCCAACATTATCAAACTGATGAGCTCGAGTATGCTGAGCTTACCCCTCTTTCCAAACCTCATCACACCCTTCATAGGTGAAACTTGAAGGAAAATACATTCACCAACGCCAATCTTAAGGCACGAAGTCTACGATCAACATAGAACTCCTGCCTACTCTGAGCCACTCGAGGTCTATCCTGAACGATTTGAACTCTGTCCAAAGAATCATAAAACAAGTTTATACCTCGAGGCCTAACCTCAGAAGCATCAAACCAACCAACTGGAGAGCGACAACACTTACCATACAATGCCTCAAAAGGAGCCATATCAATATTAGAACAATAGCTATTATTATATACAAACTCTGCGAAAGCCAAATGCTGCTCCCACTGGCCACCAAAACCCATTACACAAGTGTGGAGCATATCCTCTTAAACTTGGATAGTCCGCTCTAATTGACCATCAGTCTAGGGGTGAAACATTGTACTAAGATCAACCCAACTGCCCAACTCATCCTAAAAAGTCTTCCAAAAGTAAGAACTAAACACAAAACCTCAATTTGAAATGGTAGAAATGGGCACACCATATAGTCGCACAATCTCTTAAACATAGATACAGGCTAACCTCTAAGCACTGAAGGAGACCTGCACCAGAAGGAAATGTGAAGACTTGGTAATCAATCTATCTGACGTAAACACTATCAGATCCATGGGAAGTGCGAGGCAACCCAATAACGAAATCCATAATAATCCATTCCTTTTTTCACCCGGGAATGAGTAACGTCTGAAGCAAACCACTTGGTCTCATATTCTCGACCTTCACCTATTGACAACATAGGCAACAAGCCATAAAATCCACTATATCTCACCTCATACCACCTCACCAGCAGTTCTGTCTCAAGTTATGGTACATCTTAGTCATATCTGGATGAATGGAATATATGGAATAGTGTGCCTCCCCCAAGATCAACCTAATCCATTCACTTACTCTCGACACACAAACTTGGCCTCCAATTCGCAAAACTCCATCTGAATTAAGTGAGGCTTCCTTAGCCTTCCCACTCATTACTTTATCTTGAATCAACCTCAATCCAACATTATCAAACTGATGAGCTCGAGTATGCTGAGCTTACCCCTCTTTCCAAACCTCATCACACCCTTCATAGGTGAAACTTGAAGGAAAATACATTCACCAACGCCAATCTTAAGGCACGAAGTCTACGATCAACATAGAACTCCTGCCTACTCTGAGCCACTCGAGGTCTATCCTGAACGATTTGAACTCTGTCCAAAGAATCATAAAACAAGTTTATACCTCGAGGCCTAACCTCAGAAGCATCAAACCAACCAACTGGAGAGCGACAACACTTACCATACAATGCCTCAAAAGGAGCCATATCAATATTAGAACAATAGCTATTATTATATACAAACTCTGCGAAAGCCAAATGCTGCTCCCACTGGCCACCAAAACCCATTACACAAGTGTGGAGCATATCCTCTTAAACTTGGATAGTCCGCTCTAATTGACCATCAGTCTAGGGGTGAAACATTGTACTAAGATCAACCCAACTGCCCAACTCATCCTAAAAAGTCTTCCAAAAGTAAGAACTAAACACAAAACCTCAATTTGAAATGGTAGAAATGGGCACACCATATAGTCGCACAATCTCTTAAACATAGATACAGGCTAACCTCTAAGCACTGAAGGAGACCTGCACCAGAAGGAAATGTGAAGACTT
>NW_025879123.1:0-2208 GCF_002878395.1 Capsicum annuum
TCCTGAGCTTGATCTGTGTTGGCAAACAAGAGGAGAGGATACTTGGTATGCATGCCTGTCTCTGCTTCCCACTGACTAATATGACGCTATTTTATGGGAACATGAAATAGTCGTAACTTCTGACCCGATTATCAGATTTAAGCAAATCTTATACCGATGGAAAGCTTATTGAATTTCCTACATGAAAAAAAAGTGAAAATCTTGAAAATTCCTTCCGGAATAGTCATCATTCAATTTAGATGCTAATATTTGGCATTCTTGATATGAAATTAGCTAGGAAAAGTATGGGGTATTATAAAATCAACGCCTTGAGAACATTCGTCCTTGAATGAGACTGACAGAGAGGGGGAGAAAAGACAACTGACGTACATATTGAACTTGCATAACTGGAATATGATCTTATTACTAATATGATTGGCAAACAAAACATATAATAATAAGCATGCATAGCTGAGGCATGTGTAACTGATTCATGAATGGATGACTGAGTGTTCTGAAGAACTAAGTTTCTCATAATGAGAAAGCATGTCTGATGCATAATTACATAACTGAACGGATACATGAGTGCATAATGGAAGATGCATTGGCACTTGATACCATGTTTATAATGTGAAAATGAGTATGAAACTGCATACCAATTTGTGATGAACACTGAACATGAAACTGACTATGCTTTTAAGGAGAACTGTTACCTTGAGCTTGGTTTGAGTTGGCAAAGATGAAGTGAGGATACTTGGTACGCATGTATGCCTCTACGTTGCACTGACTAATATGGCGCTGTTTTACGTTGGGAAGTTGAAATAGTCATAACATCTGACCCGAATATAAGATTTGGGAGAATCTTATACCGATGGAAAGCTTATATACTTTTCCTTAGGACATAAAGTAAAAATCTTGAAAATTCCTTAGGGAATAGTCATCATTCAATTTAGAAGCTAATATTAGGCATTCTTATGATGAAATTAGCTAGGAATAGTACGAGGTATTACAATATAATCGCCTTGAGAATATTCGTCCTCCACTAGGACTAACTGAGTGGGGAGAAATAACAATTGACGTCCATTCTAAACATGGATAACTGGAACATAATCTTATAACTGACATGACTGACAAGCTAAACATATAATACAAAATATCCATATCTGATGCGTGTGTAACTGATTCATGAATGCATTACTGAGTGTTCTAAAGAACTAAGTTTCTCATAATGAGAAAGCATGTCTAATGCATAATTACATGACTAAACTGATTCATGAGTGCATGACGGAATATGCAATGGCACTTGATACCATGTTTATTATGTGAACATGAGCATAACACTGCATACCAAGTTTGTGATAAACACGGAACATGAAACTGAGTAAGCTTTTGGAGAACAGTTTTCCTGAGCTTGATCTGTGTTGGCAAACAAGAGGAGAGGATACTTGGTATGCATGCCTGTCTCTGCTTCCCACTGACTAATATGACGCTATTTTATGGGAACATGAAATAGTCGTAACTTCTGACCCGATTATCAGATTTAAGCAAATCTTATACCGATGGAAAGCTTATTGAATTTCCTACATGAAAAAAAAGTGAAAATCTTGAAAATTCCTTCCGGAATAGTCATCATTCAATTTAGATGCTAATATTTGGCATTCTTGATATGAAATTAGCTAGGAAAAGTATGGGGTATTATAAAATCAACGCCTTGAGAACATTCGTCCTTGAATGAGACTGACAGAGAGGGGGAGAAAAGACAACTGACGTACATATTGAACTTGCATAACTGGAATATGATCTTATTACTAATATGATTGGCAAACAAAACATATAATAATAAGCATGCATAGCTGAGGCATGTGTAACTGATTCATGAATGGATGACTGAGTGTTCTGAAGAACTAAGTTTCTCATAATGAGAAAGCATGTCTGATGCATAATTACATAACTGAACGGATACATGAGTGCATAATGGAAGATGCATTGGCACTTGATACCATGTTTATAATGTGAAAATGAGTATGAAACTGCATACCAATTTGTGATGAACACTGAACATGAAACTGACTATGCTTTTAAGGAGAACTGTTACCTTGAGCTTGGTTTGAGTTGGCAAAGATGAAGTGAGGATACTTGGTACGCATGTATGCCTCTACGTTGCACTGACTAATATGGCGCTGTTTTACGTTGGGAAGTTGAAATAGTCATAACATCTGACCCGAATAT
>NW_025879124.1:0-22199 GCF_002878395.1 Capsicum annuum
TGAGATGTGAAGTGAGAAAATTAAATAAAGGTATGGATCAAATTTACGTTGCAGTTATCAAAATAATTAAAAATATACCTTATTTTAATATAGCGTAATAGTAATATTTAAGTGAGGTGAACGCTACATGTTATGCCAGCATCAATTGTTTACCTTGTCCCAGACGCTCTTGATTTGCTTCTTTGCATCCTCTGCTGAAGGCACAGTGGCAAACAGAGGTTTGCATCATAAGATAGCAATGCACCTGCCTCCTTTGCTACTTCCATTGCCTTCAAATATGCTGATCTGCATGGCTCCAAGATCAAATTAAATGATCCGTAGTGGAATACCTTAGCCTATACCACAAGAGACAAATATACGAATCAGACAATCAATTAATGAAACTGCGCATCTAATTTGATTATTTTTTTTTGAATATTTTAATTTTCTTTTTAATTAATAAATTAAATAATAATCAAAACTTGAAAGAAAAATTAAAAAGGAAAAAATATATGCTGAGGTGGCATGACATGTGGCGTCTGCCTCACTCAAATGTCACGATATGTGGCACTTAATTTGTCATGATGGAAAAGTGTTAAAATAAGGGATATTTTTTATAACTTTGATAATTGCAAGAGTAAATTTGATCAAATTTGATCTTATAATTTTACTAGAGCAAACTTGACCAATATATCAAAGTAAAAGGATATTTTTAACCCTTTTCCCTTAAATAAAAGGTGTCTTTTTAAAGCTTGTTTTAATTTTTGGTGACTATTGACTAAAGTTAAAAGTCAAAGTCAATTAAAAATAAATTTAAATTAATTAAGGATTCAATTAATATTTTTCAAACTTCTTAATTTTTTAAAAAAATATAAAATAATCCACAACTATTTTTAATTAAAAAAAAGGCAAAATGGTTCGATGGACCCTTGTACTATGTCCGTTTTGTAATGTGGATACTTCTACTTACATATTTGTCATCTAGACCCTTGAACCCACTAAAAAATAATATTTCTAATCATTTGACCATTGATCAGGCTTATGTGGCATCAAAAGGGCTGACTAGAATGAGGCGCGTGCCTAGAGTGCGAGTGGGGGTTATTTTTTTATCCATTTTACATTAAAATAATTAAAAAATTAAAAAGAACCCTCCCCCCTTTTCTCCTCTATTCATCATTTTATCTCCTCTGCAACAAATTTCCTATTTTGACTCTCAAAATTTCAAAATCATCTAAAGTTTCAACCATTCACAAACAGGTTCGGAACCCAGCTTCAAATCAAATAGAGTTTCAACCTTTTGATAAACAAGATTCAAAACCCAGCTCCAAAATTATCTAAAGTTTTAACCTTTCACAAACAAAATTCGAAACCCAAGTTCAAAAATCATATAATTTACAATCAAGATTCAAACCCAGTTCACAAAATCGTGTAAATCAACAAAAATTCACAGAAAAGGGGCTGAGTTAGAACGGGCTACCATGAACAAGAAATCAAGAAATCTTGATTGTTTGATTTACCATGATTGAATAAGAAATCATATTGCTTTTGTGATTTTGTGAACAAGAAATCAAGAAATCATGTAAAGTTCTGTGATTTGTAAACCAAACAATCAACAAAACAAGAAATCTTGATTGTTTTCTACTGTGATCTACAAAATCAAGAAAATGAAAAAAATTGTTGATTTAGGAAATCTGAGTTAGAAAGGGTTGTCATGGCCATTAAAGCCCCAAGGTTGCCATGACCGAAGACGAACCCTTCACGAACCACCCATCGTTCATCTTTCACCACCGTCTTTTATCTACAGTTTTTACATTCCACACACTTTAAATCTTTAACCAACACACACACAAAAGCTAATATTGGTTCTTTTGGTGTTAATATTGATGGTTAATTTGTAACCAATACATAAATGGTGGAGGCTGGTGGGGGTTTACACTGGTGGTAGGTGACAGCAGCGTGTTAATAGATTGTTGTCACACCGGTAGTGATGGTGCGGCAGTGGAGAGATGGAGAAGTGGGAGTGAAGAGAAGGAGAAGAGAGAAGATGGAGAAGGAAGATGGAGAAAGAGATGGAGAAGATAGAAAACTTAACCTCATTTTAATTTTTATTTATTTTTTAATTCTTAATTTTAATTTTTTATTTTTTTAATATTTTATTTCTTATGTGACATTTTAAAAATGATGTGGAATTTCATTTAGTATTTAAAATGACGTGGAAGATGGAAGCTGACGTGAGGCGAGTGTGTTACACTCATCAAAAAAGTGTTTAAAATATTTTTTTAGTGGGTTTAAGGGTTCAGATGACAAACATGTAAGTAGGAGTATCCATATTACAAAACAGACATAGCACAAGGGTCCATAGAGTCATTTTGCCCTAAAAATACAAAGTCAAAATCAACTTCTCTTCTCTGTCCTCTCAAACATCTCGCCTCTCTCTCTCTCTTAACGCCCAACAACTGCTGTAAAATCCTCCACAACAAATCGACATGACAGCATTCTCTAGCGACTTTCAACCTTCGGCAATAACAGCTTTGAGTTCTTCATCATTTATTTTCGACTTTCAACCATTAATTTCTCTCTTTTCAAAAAAGACTTTTTTTAAAAAAAATAAAAAATAAAAAAATTAGGGCTTTTTAGTTATGAAGAAAAAGAGAAACTTGAGTTAACTTCTCTTCTATTATCGGTTAACAATTTTAATATTTGTTGCTTAAAAACGAAATGGGGATTTAAGAAAATCATAATTTGTGGTATTTTTTCTCTTAATATGGTGATTGATGTAAATTGGGTATTTTTTCTAAGTGAAAAATGATTTTTTTTTGTTATTATAGTTCTTGTTCTCCAACATTGTTGTAAAACTAGTGAAACTTGAATTTTAATTTTTTTTTGAAGACATCTGTTGTGACCAAATCTAACAACTGTTGATTTTGTTAGTTTAAGTGAACACTTATTTAAACAATGTTGATTTGTTGGTGTTTATTGTTGTGTTTTTTAGAGTTTGTTACTGTCTATGTTTGTTGGTGTTATTGGGTGTGTGCTGGTGTTGTTGTTGGTATTGTATTTGTAAATATTGATAAATATTTCTGTTGTTAGAGTTGAATGTTGGTGTTGTTGATTTTGTTTGTGTTGTTATCTTTGTAAATGTTTTTTTTAAGTAAATATTGGTAAATGATGATGTTGTTGGTGTTAATGTATTAGTAAATATTGGTGTTGTTGGTGTGTGTTGGCATTGGAGGTGTTGATTTATCTGTGTTGGTGGTGGTGTTGATTTGTTTGTGTTGTTATTGGTGATGGTGTATTGGTAAATTCTGGTGTTATTGGTATTGTTGCATTGGTAAATATGGTGTATTGATAAATAGTGATATTGTTGTTGGTGTTCTTGTTGATATAGTATGTATTTATGTGGTAAAAATATTGTTACTATTGATAAATCTTGTTACTAGTTTATTTTTGTCAACAGATGAACCATCTATTGCAACAGATATGTCGTTTGTTGGAAAAAACATAATAAATATTCCAACAGATGACTCATTTGTTAAATGAGTTCATAACAGTTAGTCCAACAGATGACTGTCAAGACTATTTTGATTTCTTCCAACAGATGGGTCATCTGTTACAACAGATGGGTCATCTGTTAAAAGAAATCAAAGTAGTACAATCAAAGTAGTACTGATATACTATTTTGATTTCATCCAACAGATTATCTACTTGTTGCAACAGATGAGTGATCTGTTGAAAGAAATAAAAATAGTTTCAATACTGTTTTGATTTCTTTCAACAGATGACTCGTCTTTTGCAATAGATTACCCATTTATTGGAAGAAACCAAAACAATATTGAATCTATTTTTATCTCTACCAGCAGATCACTCATCTATTTGTAATAGATTGGTAATCTGTTGGATGGAATCAAAATAATATACCCTACTGTTTTGATTCTTTTTAATAGATGACCCATTTATTGCAACAGATTACCCATATATTGGAAGAAATCAAAAATAGTATTGAAACTATTTATTTTTTTTACAGATCACTCATCTGTTGAAACAGATCACTAATATATTGCAATAGATGACTCAACTGTTGGAACTATTATTTTACTGTGTTGTACTTGTTAGATTTACTGTTATTCTTTTTAAATTATGCATAAGTCAACTATAATCTTTTTTTTGTTTTTCTCTTATTTGAAGATAATTTGGCTCCCAAAAGAAAAGAAAGTGAATCAACTCTAAGGAATGAAAGAAGTAAAGTAGTTAGGCTATATTCACCACTAAATGAGCTTGCTGTATAAGCAATATCTTAATCAAAAGCAAAAGTCCATTCTCAATCAGCTCCAAATATAGAGAAAGAGAAGAAAAAAGTGGATGAGAATGAAGTACAAAGAAGTGAAGAATCTGGAGGTTTAAATAAAGATAAATAAGGAGATGAATAAAGTGGGAGAGATGAGAAAAGTGAAAGAGACGAGAAAGATGAAAAGAAAAGTGATGAAAGTGAAAAGAAAGTAGATGTAGATAAAGAAGCAGATATAGAAGGTGATGAAATAGAAGAAGATAAAAATGATGAAGGAGGAGAAGAGGAAGATGAAAGTAATAAAAATGAACATAACAAAAAAGGAAAGCTTCACAGGAGATATTGAATTTAGATAAAAAGAAGTTAACATGATATAAATGTTAATATTGATCTTAATAGCCCTTCTATTGAAGAGCTTATCAAAATTTTTAGTATTGATAGTTTTCCTGTGAGAATGCAGTATGATGGTTCCATAAATTTCACTGGTGATTGTATGGTAAAATCAGTCATGAAAAAATCTTTTGATACCTTCAGAAAAATACTTTGAGAACAAAAATTGAATGCTTATTTCAGGGACAGCTACTTTGAGTAATATCTTAATTTATCGGAGGATAATAATGCTCGTTTCTAAATGATCGTGGCGTATGGTCTTCTCAAACGTAGACTTATATAAGAAAATAAAGATAAGATGGATGAGGTAAGAATAAATTACTGTGGCATGCCACTTTATTTTGATTGCAACGAGTTTGTCATAGTTACTAGACTAAAATGTTATCTTTTTTCTTAACCATATCTATTGTAACATAAAAAAAATTACCTCGCACACCAAAAACAACAACAAAGAAAGGAGCTAAGATTGTCATAAGATGTTTTGTTGAATTATTTAATGTATTTTGTGATGGTTTGGAGTTATTTTTATGAATTTTATTTTAATTGATTACTAGTTATTTTGTTATGAATTCTAATTTGATCCTTAGATTTGAAAACTATTGGATTATTACTAAAAATATATTACTAAGTTTAAATATTGCAACAGGTGCATTATCTGTTGCAATAGATGACTCGTGTATTAAAAATAATCAAACAGATATAGATATATATTACAATAAATGACTCATATATTGAAAATTATTAAATAGATATATGTATCTGTTACAACAGATGACTAACCTATTGCAACATATGACTAACCTATTACAACAGATGACTAACTTATTACAATAGATGGTCCATCTATTGGAAATTATCAAGCATATAGACATATGTTGCAACATATGACTAACTTGTTGTAACAAATGACATATCTATTGAAAATTATCAAACAGATATAGACATCTGTTGCAACAGATGACTAACCTATTGCAACAAATGACTCATTTATTAGAAATAATCAAACAAATAATGACAATTATTGCAACAAATTCATAATCTGTTGCAACAAATGTATCATTTGTTAAAAATATCAAACATATATAGACATCTATTGTAACAGGTTATAATATGTTGTAATATGTTATACACTTAATTAGACATGTAATTACTATGTAATTCATTAAAAGATGCAATTGAACTTATTAATTGAAAACTAATTTTATTTAAATTAATTTGATTATTACTAATCATGATTTAATATGAATCATTTCACATCAAATTAATCAATTGATCGCTCCATTTAGGATGAATACACTTAGTTGATCATTAATTACTATACAATTTATTAAAATTACAGTTGAACTTATTAATTGAAGGCTAATTTTTATTAAATCAATTGTTTATTATTAATGACTATTTAATATGAATCATTTCACATCAAATTAGTCAATTGATCACTCTATTCAGGATGAATGAACTTAGTTGATCATATAATTACTATGTATTCATTAAAATTGCAATTGAACTTATTAATTGAAAGCTAATTTTAGTTAAATTAATTTATTTATTACTAATTATGATTTAATATGAATTATTTCACATCAAATTAGTTATATTACTCTTCTCCCTTTTTAACTCTCAAGTAAGAAAAACACGGGTTTTACAAAAATTCAATACTCCGGGCTCCAAGCTTTTATTTCTCTTGGATTTCTTCTATATTTCAGGCATGCTACTCATTCATTAACTTGTATTTTACATTGTGGCATCAATTTAATCAATACTTATGTGTTTGGAATGATGGGTTTGAACTTAGGTTCAGGTTTTTTGGTTGTTAATACTTTAATTACTTTTTTTATGTGTAAAACGAATTTTTCATTCTTTAATTGACGATTGGTGCATTCTTATAATGGTTGAAATGGGTGATATGGGTTTCACCAAATTGATGAAGTTTTAGCTTGGTAATGGCATTATCCTCAATCCACTTTAAAATCTTGGTTTTTGAATATGGATTTTTATATAAGTTAACTTACATTTTGGAAACATTGCATTAAATTAAAGGATAAATGGATAAAAAAAGATTTGGATGTCCCTGGTGGCTATTATTTTGGATTTTTAAATTGATAATTGGAGTCAATTTGGTTAATTGGACTGGTTTAGCATAAATGAAATAGCTTGTACTTATATTGGTATGACGATATCAAATTAAAAATGCCTAATTAAAAAGACTCCATGGTTTATGGTTGGTTTATGAGCAAATTAATTTAATTTGGGCATAAAAAGAATTGTGTACCTTACCGATAAGGTGTACTCCTGGGCAGATCAATATTGAAAACCATGTTTGCCAACGTTAGGGTTCTATGTGACCATATGTCTGGATACAAATTATATTTTGGATGGCTATTGCCTTGGTGTCTTTATTCATTCCTCAGTACATTCGGCTAACATGGACTTGGACCCTTTCGATAGGTGAAGTCGGACACATATAGCTCGTAGGTGCCTGGAATGTCAGTAAGATCTATATAGTTCAAGAAAATATTTTAAACTATCATGTTTTATGTCCCTTGTCCCTATCCTGCCATCCTATATATATATATATATATATATATATATATATATATATAATTATGTACATGTGGTTTATGACTAATTTTTTATAAATGCATTACCTTATCCCTTTCTCTTGAGTTACATACCAATGCTCGCCCTACTGACCATCTCCGGACGCTATATTATTTTATGATGTAGGTTTTGAGGACTTTTCTGTTGCTCCTGTGTAACATTAGGTGATTTGGTACTCCTATTGATTAGCAGTGAAGTGGTGAGCGTCCATCTTTTGGAAGACCCTATTATTTCATTAGGTCTCCTTTATCATTCTTGTATTTATGGATTTCTTTTGTCATAGTCGGGGGTATGTCCTGACTTAGTGGACAAGACTAGGATGTCATTGATATCTTACTTTAACCCTGAGATTTTCCTTTGATTTTATTTATCTATTATTGATTTGGTTAGCTTTCGCTAGTTACTTTTATTGTGCTCTTGACTAAAGATAAAGAGGTGGTCTCCGACCCATAGTGTGTTTGAGATGCCTGTCACGGCCAGGCCCAGTTTTGGTTCGTGACAAGCTTGGTATCGAAGCACAATTTAAAGTCACTAGGGGTTCATAAATCCATGTTAAGCAGAGTCTCTTTTATGGGTGTGTAGCTCATCATACTTATAAGGGGGAGACTACAAGGCATTTAGGAATGTTTTCCTTCTTTGAGTTCAATTTCGTGCTAGCGGGTCTAGTTTCTTGAGTTTTCTCTAACTCCTGATTTGCTCATATTTCATATCATGTCTCCCTGAAGATCTGATGGTCATACAAACTTAACTGGAACCTCTATTCCAATTGGGGCAAATGTGGAGGAAATTCACCGTACTCATAGAATGCAGACTTGATCTAGGTCCCCTACTCCTGATTGTACCGCTCCAGCTGGGGTTCCATCGGTCCCTACTAGTCCTCCTCAAACCTTTCGGGCTAGTGCTACCTCTACTTAGTCCCCAAAAGGAGATATCTCAAATGCGGAGTTTCGTTAGTCCATCCATATACTTGCTCAGCTTATAGCATCATCTCTTGAATGTAAAGTTTCGTTAGTCCATCCATATGCTTGCTCAGCTTATGGCATCGCACTCTTGTCAGACTGATCATATATTCCTATTGTTAATTCATTTGAGGTCACCTAGGTTGGCTAGTTTATAAAGTTGAATCCTCCAACCTCTATAGGCTTTAAGGTTGAGGAGGATCCTCAGGGGTTTATTGATGAGGTGGAGAAAATCTTCAGGGTGATGCATGCTAGTGATTCAAAAGGAGTTTAATTTATTGTTTATCAGTTAAAAAAGATGGCTTACTAGTGGTATGAGGAGTGGGAGGAACTGAAGGGTAATGATGCTAAGCTGACGGTGTGGGGTGACTTATTAGGTTTCTTTCTTGATCAGTTCTTTCCTTAGGAGCTGATGGAGGCTAAGGATAAAGGGTTTGTGAACTTTAAGCAGGGTAAGATAAGTGTTAAAGGGTACGTACTGAAGTTCCAACAGTTGTCCCATTATGCGTTGGAGTTAGTGTCTAATATAAGGTCCAGAATGAGGAAGTTTGCTTTTGGTTTGTCCCATGATTTGGTGTTAGAAGGTAAGGCCGCTATGCTGAATAATGATATGGACATATCCAGGCTGGTGGTTTACATGCAACAGGTAGAGGATGAGAAGAGAAAACAGGTAGAAACAGGAGAAAGGAGAGCAAGAAATTTAGGTATGCAGATCAGAGTGCAGGTCAGTAGAACAGTGGGAGGGATGACAGGAAATAGACTAAGAAAAAGAGCTAGGGAAATTCTTATTCATCAGTGAGTGCTCCTATTATAAGCATTCAGGTGATCGGTGTTTTTAAGCTTACAGTGTCCTAAGGCAGAGGGTGCCCAGTCTCAGGTCGGTGGAGCTCAGTCAGCTCAATCTTGTCCTCCTTGCAGTTTTTATAGACAGATTTATCGTGGGTTTTGTGAGGAGGGGGAATTTATATTTTAAATGTGGTCATCCTGGTCATCTGTGGCAGAATTATCCTATAGCTAAAGTTGCCACTAGAGCTAATAAGTTCTGGTTGCCACTTCTTTGACTTCTACACCTAAGGGCTCTATACCAGGTACCGACAATGGCTGGAATTATCTCTATACACTTGTTACTCATTAGGAATTTGAGGCATCCCAAATATTTTCACTGGTATGTTACAATTCTTCTCCCGTGATGTTTATTATTTGTTTGATCTGGGTTTTACCCTATCTTTTGTGACCCCTTATGTGGCTGTACATTTTAGTTTTGATCCTAAAAGTATTTTTGACCCCTTTTCTATTTCTACTTATGTGGGTGAGTTTATTATGGCTAGGAAATTTTATAGGGGTTGTGTGGTATCTATTCTTAATAGGGAGACATTGGTGAATATGATAAAACTTGATATGGTGGATTTTGATGTAATCTTGGAGATGGATTGACTCTATTCTTGCTATGCTTATCTGGATTGTAGGACCATAAAGGTCAGTTTTCATTTTCCTAATGAACCGTTGATTGAATGGGAGAAAAGTTCCTTAGTACCCCAAAGGGAGGTTTATCTATTATCTTAGAGCTCAGAAACTGATTTCCAAAGTGTGTCTGTATCACCTAGTACCCTGAGAGTCCTTTTTTGTAATCTGTTCCTGTGGTCAATGAATTACCTAAAGTTTTTCCCGATGATCTTTCTGAAATTTCTCTCGATAGGGAAATAGATTTTAGGATTGAACTTCTATCGGATACCCGTCCCATGTTTATTCCTCCTTATAGGATGGCTCCAGCTAAACTAAAGAAACTAAAGGAGTAGTTAAAGGATTTTCTTGATAAGGGTTTCATCTGTCCTAGTGTTTCTCTGTAGGGTGCTTCTGTGCTTTTCATGCAAAAGAAGGATAAATATCTTCGGATTGTATAGACTATCGTCAGTTAAATAAGGTTAAAGTGAAAAATAAGTACCATCTTTCTAGGATTGATGACCTTTTCAATCATCTTCAGGGTGCAAGGTATTTGGAGGACAAGTTTATCTTTCATTTGATTATTTCAGTTAGTTGGAGTTAGTTGGAGATTTGTCCCATTAACTCCACAGTCAGTTCGTTAGAGGCTTTTCAAATAATTAGACAGTCAGTTAGATGGTTATTCAGTCACCAAATCTTTCAGTATTATCAGTTGTTTTAAATTTGATTGTTATACTTTTAGTATTCAGATTAGTATGACTATGTTTCTCGGTATATCTTCCGCATATGTGTTTTTTTGCCATTAAACTCAGTGCTCACAGCAGGTACCAGCTCATGGGTTAACTTGTGGTCACTTATGATCGTAAGAACTATTGTCACGACTAGGGGGTAGCCTCGGGTCGTGACAAAATTTGGTATCAAAGCCTAACGTTTTACAGTGTCCTAAGGATTCTGAAAAGCCGCGTTGAGTAGAGTATTGTACATGGGTGTGAAGCGCGCTACAATTATGGACAAGTGGCTACAAGATGTTTTAGGAAAAGTTTTCCTTCTTTCAGTAATTATGTTGTGCGAATGATCATAAGCTCTATTTAAATCTATCTTTCTGACTCATCCTTTATTTTATTTATAGACAATGCCTTCCAAATAAAACCATAAAAGAAGGAATGGAAAGTAGCTTGCACATCCGCTTGTTCAGGAAGATTCCCTAAATGAGCATGTCTCTCACGCAACTACTTTTACTACCTCAGCTAATTCAGTAGTTGTTCAGAACGATCAGTAGGTTATTTTTCTATCTAGGCTTATGGTTCATAGTTAGCAGAGTGAGAAAGAGAAGCGTAGGGAAAAAGAGAGAGAGAATAAGAAGGCCAGAACAGATAGTTTTAAGTTAAGGTAGAGTGGTAACCATTCCCAATTTTGGCAAAAATTCTCAACCCTAGATCCTTCTTCAGCTAATGCACCTGTGTCAAAGTATAAAAATTAAAATTAGGATAGAACGCTAGGCTCTAGGCCTCAGGATAGCATGAACAGTGGTCGTACTAATCTGTTCTGTAGAAGGTGTGGTAGGAATCATCAGGGTGTGTGTAGGGCTGGTAGTGGTGTGTGTTTTTGATATGGAAAGCCAGGCCAAAGAGTCAGAGAATGCCCATATGTTGGTTAGCATAGTCACCACAGTCGTTCCCAAGTTCCAGCCAGTCGCCCAACTCAGCAGGGCGCCACTTCCAGTGCCACCAGTGCTCAATGCCAAAACAAATTGTGTGCACTCCAGTACTGACATAATCAGAAAAGTTCTCCTGATGTGGTTACGGGTATGTTACAGGTCTTTTATCTTGATTTTTATGTTTTATTAGATCCCGGAGCTTCACTTTCTTTTGTAACCCCCTATATAGCTGTCAATTTTGATGTTAGTCCAGAAATATTAGTAGAGCTTTTATCAGTGTCTACCCCAGTGGGTAAGTCTATCATAGCCAGACGGGTGTACAAAAATTGCCCGATTACAGTATATTAAAAAATCACTTTAGTAGATCTTCTATAACTAGAGATAACTGATTTTAATATCATTTTCAACATGGATTGGCTCCATTCATGATATGCTTCAGTTGACTATAGAAATAAAATCATTCAATTTTAGTTTCCTAATGAACCAGTCATTGAATGGAGGGGTAGTACTTCAGCTCTTAGGGATCAAACTATGTCACATCTTAAGGCAAGAGAAATGATATCTAAGGGATGTGATTTCATATCCCTTCTCAGAATCCTATGACAACATATAATCTAGAGTTAGAAGCATGAACCTAGAAGTTTAGCAGTAGTAGAGTGGGGATAGTATTATCTGAATTTAGTAGATTTTTGTATCCATGAGGTTAGTTGTATGATAGGTGAATCAGAAGGCTTGAAATAGTATATGAAAGAATTTATATTTATTGATTCAAAATTAAGTATGATGATGTGGGTGTGATTTAGAGATGTGATATTAGTAGGCTATGAAAGAAGTTAGTGTGGTTCATTAAAAGTTTGAGAATATCCATGTTACGCGTTAGAAGCTAAGTTTGAATCTTGGATGGTTGATCTAATAGTAAGGAGAATTGAAATTTTAGATGGTGTGAAATCATGGTATGGTGATACTCATGAAGATTCGAAGTTATTCAGTGTTTAAGTTGTTATGTAATGATTTTGAGGCTATAGAAAGTTAAGAGTTGTATCTCAAAAGAGAGTAAAGGTTTTGCACTTTTAAGTGTAGTCTTTCGGGGTGAACTTATTACTGATGAGTATTGTCATATTTCGAACTTTAGAGTAAAATGGTTGTAGTTCAGTTCAGAGTTTATCAAAAGGGTCCCGCAGACTTAGAGTGATGGCTTATAGCTAAGGGGGAGATGAAAGAATAAGTAACCAAGTCAGGCTTTTAGATTCCAGTAGTGATGCTAGTACGTTGTAGAGTAGTAGTAAGAGAGGATGATGCCCAACATATTCTTATTTCAGTCTTTATACTTCAGTTATCATGACATATACTCATGCCTTACATGTAAGTTCCCTAATCATCGCTCAAATTCATGGGCATTTCATAGAATCATGTACGCTTCCAGTTCTTAGTATAAGGAGTTCCAGTTTGCTCAGCTGTACGAATCATATTCTATGAAATTTATGAACTCCAGACTTAGGTCATGCAGATCACAACTCATGTACTCATGTTTTATAGTATATTCTGTTCTAGTACTCATGCTACTCTCTTATTAATCAGAGAAATTCATATTATGGCATCTATATCCTCAGTTTTCATCTCTGTAATCAATCCAGGTCGTGGATACTCTATTTCTAAGGCCTCAGTTAAGCGTCCAAGTTATGCATAGTATTCTTTCATGCTTGAGGTCCTCATGCTCTCACCTTTCAGTGACCTCTCCTTATGAAAAGTAGTGGCGATGAACATTTATTTAGATGGGAGAATGTTTTATGTTTGGGAAAAATTGTTGTATGATTGTTTGATCTAAGGTTATAAGTGTGGAAGAAGATTGAGGCCAAGTTTTTTATATATGTCATGGCTAGTTGAAATTTTGTGTGTGATTTTCTTTAGAATAACACGTGGAAGTTATTAATGATAGAAGTATTAGAGAGTATGAAAAAGATACTTTGTTGGGTTGTTTGCCTAGGAATTCATGTGTGGTTATGATGATAGGATTGAATGTCATATTGATGTATATAAGTGGATGGGTGCATTGTGTGTTAGTGCATTCCCAACAAGGGGTTGAGTTTAGTTGTTGAAGTGGTAAGAATTATTATTCTTGAGATGAGAAATTATGAAAACGCAGGGTATATTGAATTTATGATTTCGACTAGTATTATAGTGTTATGGGTGCACTTTATAGATTCGAGTATGCTTGAATGTAGTGAGAGAATTTAGTTCAGCTCAGACTTCAGTAGATAGAGTTATTAGTGCCCATGAGAATATTTTTAGTAACCTCAAGTGAAGTGCGGTATTAAAGCAGAATATATAGTTGAGGGAGTATTTGAGGAGTATGTCTAAGCTTGAGAGTAGCCGTTTCATTATCTAAGGCATAAAAGTTCTAGTTTATGTTTCATAGGCCTATGTCTCATATTACAGAGTTATAGCCTTATTAAGAGTCCTTATTCATATATCTTATTCAGATCATGCCCAAGTTCTTTGATTTCTACTGTTATTATGACTTCTTAGAAAGAGTTTTGAACAAATTCTCCAATTGAGTATAAGCTTTCAGTATAATTCAGTCTGTATAGCCAGCAATTCAGTTTAGCAGTCAGATAACAAGTTCCTATGGTTTTTGCATCTTTCGATCTAGCCTTACAATCAGAAGGTTCACGAATATTGCCATTCCATGAGATAGTTTATTCACATCCATGTAAATTGTGAATTCAGTTCAGTTCATGCATCATGATTCAGATTCAGGTATTCAGTCATAATTCAGTTCATAAGTGCCTCATACATCATCTCAGTCGTTCCTTAGTATTTCAACCAAGTCAGTCTCATTTGAGGAATGAATAATCACAAGTGGGAGATGTTGTAATACCCCGAGTTTTCATATCCTAAACCTCTCAACTTTTCTTTATGAAATCAGATCCAGCCTGAGGCGATAGTTACTCATGAGATGACTCTCTCATTTCTATCTCAACCTTATAATCATTCTCATGTCTTTGCATGTATTCAAGGAATTAGTTTAGTTCATAATATTTAGTTTAGTCATGTATCATGTTTCAGACTCAGTCATGTAATCATGTTTTCAGTTATGCATATTCAGTATGTGATTTTAGTTTTCCCAGTATTCTCAGCTTAATCAGTCTCATTCGAGGATGAATGTTCCCAAGGGAGAGATATTATAATACCCCATATGATACTTAGCTTAGTTCAACTCCTAGTTGAATACATAAGAGGCTTAAAGACTGAAAATTTCACTAAGTGTTTGGGACTTAGTTTTATTTTTGGCCTCTTAACTTTAAGAAATTTTAAATTGGTCTTCCCAATCCCGAGACGTAGGTTTTTGAGTTAATTCATGTTCAGGGGTGTAAGGGAAATGTCTCGCGGAAGTTTTGGATCTTTTGGACGAGGATTGGGTCGTGTTTGGATTTCGATTCCAGCAGCTTACCACGATACTGGCGCGTCGCAGTGGGTATAGCGATAAGCCCTTCATTGCATCATGGTGGCCTTCCAAACCATGTTCCAGTTGCGAATTTAATTCTTTGAGGGGCAATTAAGTCTTTTCCCCTCAATCTATTTCGTAAAAATATGAATTAAAGCATCGGTTAGGGCATTATTTGCTTATATTCTCCAATTTCCTCTCAAAAATAAACCCTATCCCCCAAGTTCATCAATTTCATTCCTTTCTCTCCAAGGAAACCAAGAATTTAAGTTCCCTAATCCAAGAACTTTCAAGAAAAAGCAATAAGATTGTGTTTCTTTTCAAGCTTAAGGGTTTTAAGGTATGTGTGACGTTCATCCATGGTCTCTTTCCACCCTTGGAGTCCAAGAATCCATTTTTATGTTTTAAATTACAAATTATATATGTTTATGATGAATTCTCTCCATGAAGCTCTTACGAATTCTAATTATAAATTATGTTTAAAAGTGTTTTTTGATGGAATGAGCCCTTACATGTTTGAATGATAAAATTTTCATGTTGAATCCCTAAATCATGATTTGGGTATTGTAACTATGTTATTTTCGCTTGCTTTACCAATCCCATGGTTAAGATTACAAATTTTATGTATTTGATGAAATGTCTAAATAATTGCGTTTTGAACAATTATCCCTTATTATGGTTTCAAAGCTTTTATACGTCCTTATTGTTATTTTCATTCAGTGCTGAAGGATTATGAACACCCGATACTTAGTTATTTACATAATTTCGGTAACTTCAGAATAATTTCAGATAAACTATGAGTATTGCCATTCAGTTAAGTTATTTATGATTAATTATTTGTTTAGTTAAGTTTAGTTCAGTTCAGAATTAGTGTCTTTCAGTTGGGAGTAAGACTTAACACTGAGTGAACGTAGGGATATTGTCTCTCCCTTCAGTTAGGCTTGAGGCACTTGTCTCCCCTGTCAGTTATGCATGAGGCACTTTTCTCCCCCATCAGTTACGTATGAGACGTTAGTAGAAGTACCTAATTTCCACACCTATGATGCCACCATAGACTTTGAGGGGTCCCACGTCAGTTATACTTCACACCCAAGTCCTTCGGTAAATCAAATTAGTAGATCCACATAGCTAGTATTAGTACCTGTGCCATGGTATTGACACCCTTCCAACTGGGATTACAGGCTAGACCCCAACAATAGAATTGGGGCATATCGGTTATAGCTATCTCCCACAGTCTCAGTATAGTATTCAGTATAGTTTCAGTTCAGGTTTGCTTGACCAAAGCATACAGATTCTTAGCTATTCAGTTATCAGATTTTAATATTTTAGTTTACAGATTATTTTTTAAATATATATATGCTTGGTCTTGCATTCACAGTATTTCAGTTTTCATGCATGCTTTCTCAGTTATCTCATATTAAGGTGCTTTGCTAAAGTTTAGGAATTTTCAGAAGGGGTTTGGGGTCATTTCGAGACCTCAAGGAAGTAAGGGTCGCGACAAGGAGGTAGCCTCAGGTCATGTCACTCTCATGTGCATAACGTCAAATTTTAAGGTGCTTTGTTAAAGTTTAGGAATTTTTAGAAGGGGTTCGGGGTCATTTCGAGACCTCAAGGAAGTAAGGGTCTACGATAGTGGCGTGCAATGCCACTTACACTCCGCGATAGGTGCGTGGAATGCTAGCTACCCTCCGTGATAGCGGTGTGCCACACTACTATATAAATTTTATCTAGTTTTGTTTTCTTGACTTGGGGTGTTGGTATTTTTAGTCCTTTACCCCTTAAATGACTTAAAAGCACCTAAATGACCCCTTTACATTCAAATTTTAAGATCAAACCTTACTCTTCTCCTTTTTAACTCTCAAGCAAGAAAAACATAAAGGTTTTATAAGAATTCAGTACTATGGACTCCAAACTTCAATTTCTCTTGGATTTCTTTTATATTTCAGGCATGTTACTTATTTCTTAACTAGTATTTTACATTGTGGCATCAATTTAATAAATACTTATGTGTTTTGAATGATAGGTTTAAACTTGGGCTGGGTTTTTGGTTGTTAATACTTGAATTACTTTTTTCCCGTGTTTGATGGATTTTTTATGCTTTAATTGACAGGTATTGGGACTAAATTGGTACATTGTTATAATAGTTGAAATAAGTGACACGAGTTTCACCAAATTGATGAAGTTATAACTTGGTAATGACATTATCCTCAACCCACTTTGAAATTTTGGTTTTTGAATATAGATTTTTTCATAATTAAACTTATATTTTGGAAACATTGCATTGCATTAAAGGAGAAATGGATAAAAAGGATTTGGATGCCCTTGGTAGTATGGTTTTGGATTTTTAAACCAACAATTAGAGTCAATTTGGTTAATTGGACTGGTTTGGCATAAATGGACTAGCCTGCAAGCATATTGGTATGATAATACCAAATTAGAAATACCGAATTAAAAAGACTCCATAGTTTATGGTTGGTTTGTATGTAAATTATTTTAATTTAGGCTTAAAGAAAATTGTGTAGCTCACCAAGAAGGTGTAGTCCCACGGGGACAAACACTGGAAACCACGGTTGCTGACATCGAGGGTCTATATCACCATGTATCTGGATACATATAATATTTTTGACGGCTATCACCTTGGTGTCTTTAGCCATTCCTCGATACATGCGACTAACATGGACTGGGCCCTTTCGGCTGGGGGAGTTAAAACCATATAGCCCGTGGGTGTCTGCAATATCGGTGCGAGCTACATAGTTCAAGCTAATATTTTAAAGTATCATGTTTCATGTATCTTATCCCTATCCCGACATCCTATATAAATGTATAATTGTGTGCATGTAGTTTATGACTGAATTTTGGTAAATGCATTACTTTATCCTTTTCCCTTGAGTTACATGCTAGTGCTCACCCACTGACCATCCCCAGACACTTCATTATTTCATGATGTAGGTTCCAAGGAATTTTCTATTGCTCTTGTGTAGCATTAGGCGGTTTGGTACTCTTATTGATCAGCTGTGAAGTGGTGAACCTCCATTCTTCGGAAGGCCCTGTCATTTCATTTAGTTTCTATTATCATTCTAGTATTTATGGATTTCTTTTATCATAGTTGGGGGCATATCCTAACTTAGTTAATTCTCTTGATTTAGAGGCTTTCATGGACAGGATTGGGATGCCATTGATATCTTACTTTGACTCCTGAGATTTTCTTTTGGTTTATTTATCTATCATTGATTTGGTTGGCTTCTGCTGGTTACTTTTATTGTGATCTTGAGATAAGGTTAAGAGGGTGGTCTCCGATCTATAGTGGGTTTGAGATGCCCGTTACAATCAGGCTCAAGTTTAGGCTGTGACATGTAATTACTATGTAATTTATTAAAATTGCAGTTGAATTTATTAATTGAAAGCTAATTTTAGTTAAATCAATTATTTATTAATAATCATGGTTTAATGTGAATCATTTCACATCAAATTAGTCAAACAGATATAGATATATTTTGCTACAGATGACTAGCCTGTTACAACAACTAACTTACCTATTGGAAATAATCAAACAAATGTATGCATATATTGCAACAGAAGACTAACCTGTTGGAAGAAATCAAAATAGGTCTTGCTAGGTTTTGATTTCTTTCAACAGATAACTTATCTATTGCAATAGATGACTAACCTATTGGAAGAAATCAAAACAAGTCTTGCTAGTTGTTTGATTTATTCGAACAAATGATCCATCTATTGCAACAGATGACTAACATATTGGTAAAATTCAAAATAGGCCTTCAAGAGGTTTAATTTCTTCCAATAAATGACCCATCTTTTGTAACAGATGGATCATCTATTGGAAGAGATCAAAATAGGTCTTCAAGAGGTATGATTTCATCCAATAGATGATCCATATGTTACAACAGATGGATCATCTGTTGGAAGATATCAAAAGAGATCTTTAAAGGCATGAAATTATCAAACAGATATCGACATATATTACAACAGATGACTAACCTATTGCAATAAATTAAATGGCAAGAGGCGTGAAATTATCAAACAGATATTGACATCTGTTGCAACAGATGACTAACCTATTACAATAAATAACTCATCTATTGGAAATTATCAAATTGATATAGACGTTTATTGCAACAGATGGGTCATCTGTTGTAAGAAATCAAAATAGATCTTGCTAGTGGTTTGATTTCTTCCAACAAATGACTTATCTGTTGCCATATATAGGTCATCTACTGAAAATATTTTTGTATTATATTGAATTTGTTAAATTTCTTATTAGCTTTTTTCAATGATGTGCAAATTAATTGTAATTTTTTTATTCTTCTCTTGTTGAACAGTTTTTGATCATAAATGAATATATATTTTATATAATAAATAACATATATTACCAATTAAAATGAGTTAAAATTATCAAGTTCATAATTAAATCAATAACAAGACTATTTACTATTACAATAATTATGAAACATTTCAATCCAAACATGTAATTCTTTTGTGGCCAATCGCCTTACATATGGAGCACTTATTTTTTCTTGTTGGATACGTTCCTGACTCCACGGCTCCTCTTCGTTTACCTTTTTTCGATTTGCTTGGGTTAATATATGGAGGAGATATTTCTTTCTCTATAATCTACATATGAACAATCCAAGAATCTTTAGGAGGCACCTGATTAATATCCCCACAATATGCAATTATGTATTTTTCCATCAAATAATACAGAGATGATTACTCATTAATCATGTTTTCGATTGTGCACCATATTGGGCTCGAAGTGCTGCCATAACATGTGGGCAAGGTATTTTGTCCAAGTGAAAAACTCTACATGTTCAAGTTCTTCTTTGAAGATTGACCACGATAATATCACCATGCTCGATGATATTAAACTTGTAATTAGCTATTTGATGGGCCAATCACTTATTTCTCGAATTAATGTACTTTGATATTTGTTTTTCCATGACAACATCACTATGACAATTAATAACAATTGTAATTTAATCCTCCATTATTGGCATATAAAACAATTTGTTTAAAATATTAATAATGATAGAATAGTAAAGTTGAGTGGCTATGTACAACACCAAAATTATATGCACTATCATTGTCGCAATAGATAAACATCTGTACTAGTTGTAGCAACAAATGACTCATCTGTTGCAATAGATAACATATCTGTTGGGTATGTTCAGAACCATTAGCTCAATCCAACAAATAAGTCATCTGCTGCAATAGATGACTCATCTATTACAACAGCTAGGTTATTTGTTATAACAGATGATTTATCTATTGTAACAAATGACTTATCTGTTAGATTAAGCTGTTGCAACATGATTCCAACAAGTAGATCATTTGTTGTAACAGCTAGGTCACTTGTTGCAACAAATGAGTTATCTGTTGTAAATACTTAAAAAATAGTGTAAATATCCAACAGTTGTTGTATTCATATACAACAACTGTTGATACACTAGTGAAAATTATTGAAAAAGGAACAGATATACCATATGAGAAATTGAATTAAAATTATTAATTTTACTTACCAAAATCATCTATAAGTAATGCCCACTGATATATGAACAAAATTGGCTCCAAAAGTTTGGTCCAATAGCAATAGTAGCAGCAGAAACAACAACAACAACAACAATAATGTAATGACAAGCAACAACATAAGATTATGAAGAATAATAAAAGCAACAATAATAGCAACAATAATGGAAGAAAAAAATGAAGAGAGAGAAAAAAGAGAAAAAGAACCATGATTTTTTTCCTCTTTTTTTTAGTTAGAGTTTTATATAGATGGACCTAAGTGTTGCATGCCATAGACTCAAATATGGGTGACTTTAGATATTTGACCCCAAATAAGAATGTCTTTAAAGAGTAGCCTTCCTTACTTTTTAATATACTAAAAGTATCATTTTGCCCCTCCACACCTCTAATATATTTTTAACCTTTACATACTCATTTATTTCTCAAATTTTATTTTTTTTATTATTTTTACTTTTTATTTTTTTCCTTTACTTTTATTATTCTACTTTTTTTGCACTCTTTTTTTCCTTCAAATTTATTATTGTGATTTTTGTTATTTTTAATTTTTATTTTTTCCTTTAACTTTATTTTCATGTTTTAACTTATCTGTCTCAATCTTTATTTTTCTTCTCTTTTCCTTTTTTATCAACCAATATCTATTTCTTCATTTTTTCCCTTTTTTAAATTTATTTATCTTTAATCTTTATTTAGAGTTTTTTTGATTTCTTTTTCTTTTCCAAAATTTTCATCAGTTAATTCTCGTTCATCTTTTTTTCTCATTTCTCAAAACAGCTCTTGGTCCTCTTCCCCTTCATCCGATTTCTCTCAAAATTTTAAACTCGCTTAACAGAAAATGGATGTTGCTTTTGATGAAGAAATATCGTGTCTCTCAGTGGATGTTGCTCCAACTCTTTGGGACTTTTTCTTTCAAATTTAATTGAAATCATTGTTGAGGTAAGTTTCTACTAAATTCAATTTGTCATTTACATGTATTTTATCTTTTTTTTATGTTATTTTTGAATTGAGTATTTAAATCTCTTTTTGTTGTTTACGTTTAAGGTTTTAACTCATAATAAATAATTTTTGTATTTTTGGGAGTTATGTTTACGGATTTGTCAGATTGGTGGTTGTATAGGTAAGAAGTTTTAATTTTGTTAGTTGTGTGTTACTAAGTGAATTTTGAATAATTCCACATTCTTGATTTCATGGAAAAAGTAAATCTTGATTGAAATTAAAAGTTTTATGTTACTAGAAATCTTAGTAGCTCGGTTGTTGGCTATTTGAACTTTGTGCTATGAATCTCAGTAGCTTAGTTGGTTTACCTGAATTTTGTGCTAGCAAGAAACCTACCAGCTCAGTTGGTTGGTTGGCAAAACTTTTACCTTGTTGGCGAGGGTTCAGTTTCCCTTCTTGTAATACCCTATCGCCAATTGAACAAAAAAAGTTTTGTGCTACTAGATTTGAGATCTTTGATAATTTCTGCTAGTTCTATGTAATTTCTATTGTGTCAAGTTGGAGGTCTTGTAATAGGCCTTTGCAATGTGGAAATCTTTATTTTGCCTCTTAGATGATGGTTCGATTTCTTTTGATGAAATACACATTTTTATTTTGATTTCCGCACTTGTGGATTACACTGGAATTTTTGTTGTTGTTGAAATGTAGATTGTTGTTTTGATTTGTTATCCCATCGTAGTTGCTTTCGGTAGTTCAGTTTTTAATTAAAGACTTTATGAATTTCTATTGAAGTCTATCATTTGATAGAAAAGTCTTAATCGTTTCTACTTATTTAATCCTACGTATAAGTAGTACATGTAATTATACGGCATATTAGTACTCCTACTAGTTTAATACATAGTAATCACGACATTAACAACAGGAGTACTATTCTTATTCAAATAAGCCCTATTAAGTACTATTCTTATT
>NW_025879125.1:0-3325 GCF_002878395.1 Capsicum annuum
CTAGCTTAAACCAATTCAATGAGTTACCTTATCGTGAAAGGTATTACGGTCAAATAGTTGATTTTTATATAATCTATTTATATTTTATAGATTTAGCTATATCATCTATAATAACTGTCTTTCTTTTAATCTTTTAATTGTCTTTATTGTGTAATTTTCACCTATAAGGTATTACGGTCAAATAGTTATCTTACCTATAAGGTATCGCATCATTTTCACCGATTCAGTGAGTTACCTTATAGTAAAGGTATTATGGTCAAATAGTTGATTTTTATATAATCTATTTATATTTTCTAGATTTTAGATATGTCATCTATAATAACTGTCTTTCCTTTTATCTTTTTATTGTCTTTATTATGTAATTTTCACTTATATATATAAGTATCTCTAAGAAATAAATCATTATAAAATATTTTGACTCGGGTGCTTGAGGCTAGAGTTTCAATCTCAATGGTATCATGTTTATCTTTTTGTTATTCATATCATGTGTGCTCTTTCTTTTCAATTCTAAATAAAAACTTATAGGATCTTTATATGAGTAGTCTGATAAATTTAATGTTTACTTTTTTTTAGCAGTACATATAAATTTTATATATATATATATAAATTATATGTATATATATGTATGTATGTATGTATCGACTATTTTAACCACAGGGGTTGGTGTGGTGGTTCAGCACCTTACCCCTTAAGCAAGAGGTTGGGGGTTCGATCCCCACCTCTAGTGAATGAAGAAAACTCTGTGGCCAGTTCCTTACCGCTTTGGAGGATTAGTCTCACGGCTGCCAGCTGTGGGGATACCTTGGAACCCCTCCCCCCTCCCCTAAAAAAAAAATATCGGCTATTTTTAATTTAATTAATCGATTAGACATATGGATTATCCTTTTTACTTTATAAATTCTTTCACAATTTTTTTTTTGAAATAATAGTGCATTTTTTCAGATTACATGGTGGAAAGGAGATTAACTATGTTTTTCTAGATTTTTTTTTTATTTGTAGAGTTTGAACACAAAAATTTCGATCAGGCCGAAGAGATCTTGTTCTTTAGATCATAACTCTCGGTGGAGTTTAAAGCCTTTGATATAAATTAGATAACATGAACTTATGTGTAATTACTCATTTTGCCACTTTTGTTGTTTTCCTCATTTTATAAAGTGATGTCAGAGTTCACTTTTATTCAACTTTATGCCTAATTGGTCATTTTACCACAATTGTTATTTTATCCCTTTTTTATAAAGTAATTTAAGAGCCCATCTTTACTCAATTTTATATGCAATCGATTATTTTGCAGCCCTTGTTATTCTACTAACTAGTAAATTTATTCGTGCTTCGCGCGATTATTAAATTCTTATAAAATTTATGGAATAATAATTTTGCAATGAATAGCTATATACATTGAATTTCTATTTTTGCTTATCCTTTTTGCCATATCAAAATAATATAATTTTTTTTCTATTTTATCCTTAATATTAATTGACTTTTTGTCAAATTAATTTCAAGATACAATGTAAGCATCATATAATAGAGCTATTATGATAAAATAACTGATGTTATTAATTGTTTTTCTTAATAAGTGTGTCAACTCAAAATATGACAAGTAAAATCGAACGGAAAATATACAAAGAGAAATTCAATAGAATAAACAAATTAAATTTGATAATCACATATTCAAAGTTTCTTCACAATTATGTATTTCTAAAGCATTTAAATAATTTTAATAAACTTTTTAAGATAATTTACTTATGATATGTACTATCAACATTTTCTCTTACTTTGAGAGATATTATAAAAAATATTGATTCCTTTCACTTTAATCTTTTACATAAGTTTAAACTCCATTTTTATTTTTTTACCATAAATAAATGCTTTTATATTATTTTTTAAATGTGTAATTTATTTAACATTAATAAATTTTATGTAAAGGTACATAGTTTCTTAATTCATTGTTAATAAGTTAAATGAGGATGTAAAATAACTTTAACCCCTGCATTTAAGGATTTTTTATTAAATAAAATGGCATTAAAAAATTGAACCAATATGTTAAAGAAGCGTTAGATTAACTTAACGAAATTTATTTTAGAGAAAATGAATGATTCTTTTGGTCTGCAATATCACATTTATTTAGGAGGAGAAAATGAAAAATTAAAAATTTTAAGAAAAGAACCTTTCTTGAAAATTGAATAGTCTTTGTAGTAGTAACTTATTTTCATAAATATCTTCCTTATTTAATTGAGTGATGTGTGTGTATATATATGTTATATATCATAATTTTCATGTTAATACACACAAAATCTAATTTATTTTTATAAATTTATGAAATCAAAAATATAAAAAATTATTATGAGAATTATAGGTTAGAAGAATTGCATTTCTTATCATATTTACTTTAATTAAATGAGAGAGAAAAGATTTTTACGCAAAATTTGTGGTGGATATATGATTTATAGCAATATGATGCTTTTCACTTTCAAATTTCAAAGAAAACATCATGATCCATTGCATAACACTGATTTAGTACTTCACATTTCACTAAAAATGGCCTTTTTTAGTGGTGTATGTGTACATTAGATCCTTTATTTGGTTGGATTCCAGCCTATGCATAACTGTGGTATTACAATTTAATCCTTTATTTGGTTGGATTCCAGCCTATGCATAGCTAATGAGGTTTACATGGAGGTTTATCAGAATGATGTTGAAATGAAAATAGACATCATAGCTGGAGAAAATGTAGGCAGGCCTGAACATTGTTGTTTTGACAACTACTTCCCAAAATGGCTTTAATAGAAACTGTTACTGCTGCTACCTGCAATCTAGTTGTGTGTTTGTTGATAGTGCAACTATTTTTATGGCATATGTTAAAAGGTTTGATTCAAACTCTATGCTTATCTTTAGAGAGTATACACGATCCTCTCTACTTTTTTTGTTTTGTTTAGCTCATGACAATGTAACACCAGTTCTTGGGAGATAATTTGCTTTTATATTATTATTCAATTTTAACTTTATTTATAATAATTTAAAAGGCAGTACTTATATGTTTTGGCTTTTCCCATATTGTGAAGGGAAAAAGACATGGGTTCACCATATTACCAAAAGGAAAAAATGAAATAATATCACAATTTATTTTTATTAAACTAAATAAAATTCTTATCTTTTTTATTAATTACCTAAATCCTTTAAAAAAAATAGTTGAATACATTCACAAACCATAAAATTTTCGAACACATAAATTTAATTATGTATCTCCGGTTGGTCTGGTTAATGTATCCCGATAAAATAGTTTCAGAAAATGTTAATAATTTTTGAAAAATTAAAGAAGATTAAAAAA
>NW_025879126.1:0-1877 GCF_002878395.1 Capsicum annuum
CATATTTTTTCACAGTAACAGGATCACTATAACTGACGCCGTTGAGTTCACCGCTGTAGAACTCAACAGTTATACTTACTTGTTCAATACTATACTTCGATTCTGCCCTTCTAAAAGGAACATCGGCCCTAACAATTCCATCGCCGTCTACTAAAACGACCGAAAATATTTCAAAAAAAGTAGGCATACGACGTACAAAAAGTTCACGCCCTTCTTTATCTCTGAAGATAGGGTGTCCTAACCATCCAACCGCTATTCCATCCCCGTTATCCATTGAACCTGCTCTGAATAATCCTTCTTTTGCCGGATTATTGCCGATGTAATCATAAAAAGCTAGTTTTTCAGGAATTTTAGACCAGGCTTCTGATAAACTTTGATTTTCTGCTAGCCCAGCACTAACTCTTCGATATATTTCTTGCTGGAAGTACCCCTGATCCCATTGATAACGAGTGGGCCTAAATAATTCAATCGGGGTAGTTGGCAAACCATACCACATAGTTCCGGCAACAAC
Organism: Capsicum annuum; assembly: GCF_002878395.1. Classification (NCBI taxonomy): domain Eukaryota; kingdom Viridiplantae; phylum Streptophyta; class Magnoliopsida; order Solanales; family Solanaceae; genus Capsicum; species Capsicum annuum. Next base: position 512 of record NW_025879126.1, read on the forward strand.
AAAAGCTACAAAAAAGACAGCAGCAATACTACTGGAAAGGACGGTTTCAATATTTCCCATACGCAATTCTTTGTATAGACGTTGTGGTGGACGGACGCTAAGATGGAATAGGCCCGCTAATATGCCCAATGTTCCTGCTGCAATATGATGAAAGGTTATTCCTCCTGGAACAAAAGGATCAAAACCTTCCATGCCCCACGCTGGATTTACAGGTTGTACTTTTCTCGTTAGTCCATAAGGATCGAATACCCATATTCTGGGACCATACAAGCCTGTTACATGAAATGCACCAAAACCAAAGCAAGCTACCCCTGAGAGAAATAAATGAATTCCAAAGATCTTTGGCAAATCCAAAGAGGGTTTTCCTGTACGTTCATCACAAAATATTTCTAGATCCCAATACACCCAATGCCAGATAGCTGCCAAAAAGCATAAGCCAGAAAACACAATATGTGCTCCCGCTACACCTTCATAACTCCAAATACCCGGATTCGTTACAGTCCCCCCTGTGATACTCCAACCGCCCCATGAATTGGTTATTCTTAAATGAGTCATGAAGGGTATAACGAGCATAACCTATCTCCATATTGGATCAAGAACAGGATCAGAAGGATCAAAAACCGCTAATTCATAAGAGCCATCAAACTGGCCCAACCAGCAACCAGAGCTGTATGCATTATATAAACAGAAAGCAACCGACCGGGATCATTCAATACAATGGTATGAACATGATACCAAGTCAAACCCATGGAAATACCCCTTATATCAAAGATAAATGGACACTACGTAACTTTATTGCATTGGAAAAGACTATAATATGACTATCCTATGGACCACTCTTGTTTAGTCAATTATTTCCGAATCAAGGGTGTTCTATTCTGGTGGTAATAATGGAACAATTCTGTTCGTAGGAACAAAGAGAAGCAGATTTATTCTATACTCGATAAGTACCAATACGCAATGGGGAAGTTGATCTCATTTTCTATGAGCTAATGAGTCCATACTTATTTATCATTAGAAAGACCTATTCCTAATAATTTGAGTTTATTCATTCTATCTTTCTTTATGAATTTTTAGAATCTATGGATAAAATAAATACAATAAGAACCAATATGAATATTCTAAAGACAATAAAAAAATTGTTACGTTTCCACCTCAAAGTGAAATATAGTATTTAGTTCTTTTTTTCATTTAATGCCTATTGGTGTTCCGAAAGTTCCCTTCTGAGGTCCTGGAGAGGCAAATCCACTTTGGGTTGATGTATAGTGTGACTTGTCAGATATATTGGGTCATATGGTATTTCCCCGTTCTCTCCCCCAATCGAGATATCCCCCGTTTCGCCCAAGAACGATAAAACGATAAATTG
>NW_025879127.1:0-5294 GCF_002878395.1 Capsicum annuum
AGCTGCCTGATCTTTCTATCCAAACTCCCCATTTGTTGTTGAGTTCGTACCTTTTGCCACTGAGCTGCTTCTTCAAATCCATTGGACTCATACATCACATTCGATTGACAACATCTTAAAAAGATTTTCTCCAACAAATCTCTTTCTTTTCACTTTTTAATTTTCTCTTGAACTCTCCATCGCCTTACGGTGCCCGTGAGGGTTTTCACCAATAAGACTCTCTCATTTTTATTTCTCTCCACTCACCATCGCCTTATGGTGCCTGCAAAGGTTTTCACCAATAAGACTCTCTCATTTTCATTTTCTCTCAACTCACCATCGCTTTATGATGCCCACGGGGGTTTTCACCAATAAGACTCTTTCATTTTTGTATTTCTTTCCTAATTTCTTATGCTGAGGGAGACGAGCGGTACCTCACAATGTATCATCATATCCATTGCATGCTTAGCCTTAAAATTATCAAAAATTGATCTGAAGGACTTTCTTTAGTTGTAACTTGGCTTTTGGTTAAGGTTAGAAAAGATGGTAAGGGGCTCAAACGATACTTGAAGTGGGGGTGGGACTTACAACTTTTGGAATCGACTCAAACAACACATTAACTCATGCCCCAGTTTTGTTGACTGGGTGAATCTTAAATTCTTATTTGGTTAGACCGAGCCCGAAATAGGGCAGCCTACATATCTCACTCCTGAGAGAGGAGAATCAGGTCGCACGTAGTTCCATCAATTTGTTCTTTGTTTTGATTTGATTTTTATTTTATTTTTGAACTCTTTCTTTTATTCTTATTTTCTTGACATTTATCTTTGACTCTATTTTGATTCCAAAAGAGGGATATGAAAGAAAAAAATAAAACGAAGTTCAAACGGGTAAACAAAGGATGACACAATGTTTGGATAAGAGAATAAAATGCCTTCATCATATCAATCTTCAAAAATGCAAGTACTAAACATACAATAAAATCAACAAAGGATCAAATATCATACGTAATATCTTTTGACCGCATCAGCATTGATAGCCATTTCTGCCATTTTGCCTTCAATATCTGTCAAATATAAGGCTCCATTGGGTAACACTTTCTTCACAACGAAGGGACCTTGCCAGTTAGGGGAGAACTTGCCTCTCGCTTCAACCTGGTGAAGAAGGGTACGTCTCAATATCAACTAACTAACTTCAAAATTCCTGGGACGGACCTTTTGGTTATACGCTTGAGCCATCCTCCTCTGATACAACTGGCCATGACACACAGACCTTAGCCTTTTTTCCTTAATCAAACTCAAATGTTCCAGTCGGGTTTTTACCCATTCGTCATCATCAATCTCTGCTTCTACAATGACTCGAAGAGAGGGAATTTCAACTTCTGCAGGGATGACTGCTTCTGTCCCATACACCAATAAATATGGAGTTGCCCCTGTTGAAGTGCGAACAGTGGTGCGATAACCTAGCAATGCAAACGGCAACTTTTCATGCCACTGTCTAGACCCTTGTACCATTTTTTGCAGTATCTTTTTTATATTCTTATTGGCAGCTTCTACAGCACCATTGGCCTTTGGGCGATATGGAGTAGAATTTTGATGTGCGATCTTAAACTGTTGACATACTTTTTGCATCAAATGACTATTGAGATTGGCAGCATTGTCAGTAATGATCATTTTAGGAATTCCAAATCTACAAATGATATTGGCATGAACAAAATCTACCACAGCCTTCTTTGTCACTGACTTGAAAATTACAGCTGCTACCCACTTTGTGAAGTAGTCAATGGGTACCAAAATGAATCTACGCCCATTTGATGGCTTCTGCTCAATCAGTCCAATCATATCCATTCCCCAAGCCACGAACGGCCATGGAGCGGCCATTGCATACAACTCAATAGGAGGAGAACGTACCAGATCACCGTGTACCTGACATTGATGACACTTTCGAACAAATTGAGTAGAATCTCTTTCCATAGTAAGCCAGTAATAACCTGCTCGAAGAATCTTCTTTGACAAGACATGACCGTTCATATGCGACCCGTATACTCCATAGTGTATTTCAAACATGATTGGCGAGGCTTCTCTTGCATCTACATACCTCAAAAGTTCGAGATCCGGGGTTCTCTTATACAAGATTCCCCCACTTAAGAAAAATCCACTAGCCAAATGCCTAATAGTCCTCTTTTGATCGTTGGTGGCATATGCTGGGTATTCTCCTGACTGAATGTACCGCTTGATGTCCAAGAAATAGGGTTCTCCATCGAGCTCTTCTTCAACCGCATTACAGTAAGCATACTGATCACGACTCTGTATATGCACTGAATCGATGTAGGCTTTGTCAGGATGTTGGAGCATTGAAGACAGAGTGGCTAAAGCATCATCAATTTCATTACGAATCCTTGGAATATGCCTAAATTTTACTAACACAAACCGTTGACATAGCTCCTGCAAGCATTGTCGATACGGGATGAGCTTCAAATCTTGCGTCTCCCAATCACCTTGAATTTGATGGATGAGCAAATCCGAATCTCCCAACACCAATAATTCTTGGACTCCCATATCAACAGCTAACCTCAAACTAAGAATGCAGGCTTCATACTCTGCCATATTGTTAGTACAGTAGAATCGAAGTTGTGCTGTTACCAGGAAATGTTGTCCCGATTCAGAGATAAGAACCGCACCTATCCCGACTCCTTTCATATTGACAGCTCTATCAAAAAATAAACTCCAACCAGGATCAGCATCTATAACGACTTCATCGACACACGACACTTCTTCATCAGGAAAATATGTCTTTAATGGCTCGTACTCTTCATCGATGGGATTCTCAGCAAGATGATCTGCCAAGGCTTGGGCTTTCATGGAGGTTCGAGTCACATATACAATGTCAAACTCGTTAAGAAATATTTTCCACTTTACCAATCAACCCGTTGGCATAGGCTTCTGAAAGATATACTTCAAGGGATCCATGCAGGAGATGAGATAAGTAGTATAGGATGAGAGATAATGCTTCAACTTCTGTGCTACCCAAGTTAGGGCACAATACGTCTTTTCAAGAAGAGTATACCTGGCCTCATATGCGGTGAACTTCTTGCTAAGATAATAAATAGCCTGCTCCTTTTTGCCTGTGACATCATGTTGACCCAAGACACAACCGAAAAAATTATCCATGACTGATAAATATAAGATCAAAGGCCTACCAGGCTTTGGGGGTACCAGCACGGGCGGATTTGACAAATATCTTTTGATTCGATCAAACGCTTCCTGACATTCTTCAGTCCATTTTATCGCAGCACTCTTTTTCAGCAACTTGAATATAGGCTCACGAGTGGTTATGAGTTGAGCAATAAACCTGCTAATATAGTTCAGTCTACCAAGTAAACTCATCACCTCCGTCCTATTCTTGGGCAGGGGCAAATCCTGAATGGCTTTGATTTTAGAGGGATCAAATTCAATTCCCCGACGGCTGACTACAAACCCCAACAGTTTTCCAGATGGAACTCCAAATACACATTTTACCGGGTTGAGTTTGAGATTATAACTACAAAGTCTTTCAAAGAACTTTCTTAAATCTTTAACATGGTCGGCCTGACTTTTTGACTTAATAATCACATCATCCACTTAGACCTCAATCTCCTTATGCATCATATCATGAAACATAGCGATCATGGCTCTCATGTACGTTGCTCCAGCATTCTTCAAACCGAACGACATTACTCGATAATAATAAGTCCCCCATGGTGTGATAAAAGACGTCTTTTCTGCGTCGTCATCATCCATAATGATCTGGTGATATCCGGCATAGCAATCCATGAAAGAGGCAACCTCATGTTTAGCACAGTTGTCTAAAAAAATGTGGATGTTGGGCAGTGGAAAATCATCTTTCGGACTTGCTCTGAAGGTATTAAATGAAGCATATGTTCCAAGGGAGATTACAATCAACCAACTTGAGAAAATGGTTGGAAAAATCTTTGAGGTCAATCGGATCAGCTTTTCTGACGATGAATTGTCCGTTGAAGGTACAGGGCATAACCGGGGAATTTACATTACAGTGAAGTGTGAAGATTTTTCTCGGATGTTAGGTCACCGGTTTGAGGACAATAGGCACTGCCAGTGCTCCTTTCACCGTCAAGATGGGCTGACTCAGAACTCCCACCACTGTCAACTTAGGTTTATCCTGACTTAAATCAACATACCTTCTGGCGCCCTGTACTGTGATCAAGGGTTTCTTTGTGCTTTTTTGGGCTTTATCTTCTCTCATTCCTTCCTGGCTCAATGACATTGCTTTCAAAGACTCCGCTACATTCACCGATTTCTCCTCAATGGTCTGTATCTTGACAATAGGCTTATAACCCCTCGAAGACTCTTTCCCGTCATATATCAATTCTAACATATTGGCTTCAACATGGGTTGGTAATGGATTCTGGTTAATGTTTGGGCCTTCCGGGGCCTGGACCAGCATCTGATTTGTGTCAATTAAATCTTGGACATCTTTCTTTAAATGCCAGCATTTCTCAATATCATGACCTGGCATATCAGAACAGTACGCACACCTTAAAGAATAATCGAGATTCCTTGGCGGTGGATTTGAAAGCCTTCCTTGAATTAGGCTAAAAACCTTCAACTTTCTCAACCTATCAAACAAGCTAGCATATAACTCCCCAAGAGGTGTGAATTGATTTTTGACCGCCTTCTCTTTCTTATACTCGGGCCTAGGCTGAAAACTGGGTCTGGAGGGGTTTTGTTAATTTGGTGGAGCGAATGGGCGATTTTGTGGAGCTTGCGAGCGCCACTGCAGCTAAGAAGGAGTTTGGGCATATGGCTGCGTGCTATATACTGGGTACGGGGATGGTGGAATGGAATATAAAGGGTTTTGTGGAGGGTAGTAATGGTGGGGAGGAATATATGGAGCTTGGGCATAGACTTGGGCTTGGGATTGGGGATAGGGGCGAGGTGGCCTTTTGGGATAGGAATGGGCTCCAGCTACGACAGTCACCACGTCCTCTATCTTCTTTTTACCTCCAAATGGACCAGATCCACCTTGAATCGCTTGTGTGGTGGCTTTTAATGCGGCAAAACTCACTATTCGGCCGGTCTTAATTCCGTCCTCTATCATCTCCCCCATTTTGAGGACTTCCATAAAAGACTTTCCCATTGTCGGAAGTAAATGTTGAAAATAGGTCTCATCCTACAGCTGAATGAAAACTTCTACCTACTTACTTTCTTTCATTGGAGGCTTTACCCTGGCGGCCTGTTCACGCCACCTTATCGCGTATTCCCTAAAACCTTCAGTGCTCTTTTTCTTCATGTTGACCAAGG
>NW_025879128.1:0-2348 GCF_002878395.1 Capsicum annuum
AGTGATTTGATAGAAGCAGAGGATAAGAGTGCATTAGAAGGTGAAAAGGGGGTGTGAAAAACAGGGAGATTTGTGCTGTTGGAGATTGATGTCTCCAAACTAAGAAGATGGGTCATCTTTGTTCACTATGTTTGCTCAACGAGTTGACCAAAAACTCCCAACAATAGTTGACTTGTCTGTAGATAGGACATGCTTATACGACGTCATATTTGCCATTTGCTAAAACCCTTCTTAAACCTATGAGATTTTGTAATGTTGGGGTCTTGATGGGGTTTTGTAATACTGCTAATGGACTTAGAGGAGAAAATTTTTTGATGTTTTTTGGTGTGACGTTGGGACTGCAATGGTAGTGGTGATGGCTCTAATAGAAAATGACAGCCTTGAGGCTGCAATGAGTGGGGTAGGGTGGGAGTGGGGGTGGGGAAGGGCGGAATGCTAGTATGGTGGTGGTTGTGTTGCTTGGGGGAGGGGGGATGAGGAGAGGGTGGAAGACTGGAAAAGGGTGGGGGAATAGGGTGGGGGATGGGGGGAATGAAGTAGTGGATAGTGGTGGATAGGGAACGGAGTGAGGGACGGGAAGGGTGCTGGATGGGGTGGGGAATGGTGGTGGACTGGTGGATGGGGTGGGGGATGCTGGGGGATGGTAGGGGAGGAGGTGGGGTGCTGGACGGGGTTGTGGAAGAGGGAGGACCTTGTTTTTATTTTTTTAAATATTATTTTTTTAATTTTAAAAATATTTTTAAATTTGAAAAGCTAAAAAAATATTGACCTCATTTTTAATTTGTTTTAATTTTAATATTATTTTAATATAAATACATTGCTTCATTCGCTCATACACACGTGACTACACGCGTCTTATCCCAGTCAGCAATTTTAATGCCACATAGATCAAGTCAACGGTCAAAGGGTATAAAATTTTGAATTTTATTAAATTGAGGGGTCTAGATGACAAACATATAAGTAGGAGTATCCACATTACAAAAATATATAATACAAGGGTCCATCGAGTCATTTTGCCATTAAAATATTTTTAATTTTATAGATTAAGGGTGTGTTTGGTATGATGGAAATTGTTTTCTGAAAAATGTTTTCCTATTTTTCCTTCTTTGGTTGTAATAAAATATTGGGAAAATATTTTTCAAATTAGCTCATTTTTCTCTATTTAAGGGAAAATGACTCCCCCATGGCCAAGGAAAGTCATTTTCTAAAAAATGACAAATGTGACTTTTGTGCCCTCACCCCCACCCCACCCCATCCCTCTTCTCCCACCCCAATAACACTTAAATTCGCATTACTCAAAAATATTTTTCGCTGTGTTTTGCTTCAATTTTTCACTGTTTTAAATAAAAAATAGTGAAGCCCAAATTTTTCCTTGTTTTCAATGTTCGTTGAATGTACTGTTATTTTCATGTGCATAGAGGAAGACTTACCTATGTTACTTTTGCTATTTGCATATTCCATTTTGTCGTCATTGTAGCTTGTTTCACAAGGTTGAATAAGTTTGTTGTTCATTTGTATTTCTATTGATTGTAGTATCTTGAGATTGTCCTGACAAAATATTGAAAAGTGTCTCCTATGCTTGCTAATTAGTAGTTGCTTAAAATTTAGTGACTTTTAATATTTTAGTACTCGATATTGATATTATTTTCTATGATTAAATTAGTTCTTACAAATTATTGAGTTGCTAGAGACAGTGATATACTAGTTAACAGTTAGTAGTATTTTTTAAAAACTATTTTTTCACTCACTAACCAAATACTAAAAAATATTTTTCTAAAAAATATTTTATACTCACCAATTAAACAAAATAAAATATTTTTTAAAAATTATTTTTTATTCACCAATCTAATATGAGAAAATAAATAAAAAATCTACTTATTTTTTTTATGAAAAACTGTTTTTCAGGAAAACATTACACCTAACACGCCCTAAATGTGTCAACTGAGAAATAGGTCAAAACAAATTGTAACGGCCACACACCATATATTATTACCTGACAAAGAAACTGAAAAAAAAAAAAAAAAAACACTCTTAGAGAGAGAATGGAAGTAAAGAACTCCGCCGACACCGACAACTCCGCCGGCGATCTGCCTGAGTCGGTTTCAGTCGGAGAAGCTTCTGAAAACAACGGCGCCGGTGAGGAGGAGCTGATTCCTCCGGTGGACGGAGAAGAAGAAGAATCAGAAGAGAGTGATGCTGATGCCGATGGAGATGGTGATTCTGATGCTGAAGATGACTCGGATTTAGTCGGAGAAGCTGCCTATGACGATGAAGCTTCTGAAGACATCGATGACGGCGACGATGAGGAGAAGCCGCTGTCTCCAATGACTGTAGAAGAAGAGGAAGAA
>NW_025879129.1:0-2809 GCF_002878395.1 Capsicum annuum
CACGTTAAACTAGAGAAGAAATCGGTTTACTTAAGATTTGTGATCACTATTGTACTATTTTGTTGTAGTTTACAGGTCGTAGATGAATTTATAGGTGGTAGATGTCACACTCCTTTTTTACGTACTCCAAAAAGATATGGTTGTTTTTAAGTTCGAAAGGGTCTTATTATTTAAGTGACAAGAAATGAGAATTTGTTTCGGAAAAGGATTATTTGCATTTTTTTACTCAGAGTCACCACTTGGCATAATCCGGTGTGCCAAGTCACCATTGGAAAAATCCTTTTCAAAACCATTTGACTCTTTAAACTGGTTTGCGAACAGAGACTCCGGCTAAGGAATTCTATTAACAGAGGAGAAGATGTTAAGCACCCCTCGATCCTGTGGTTCAACCATAGTCGCTTGGTAGAGTGTATCGACTATTTTGGCATTACGAAATGTATAAATCACACAAAAGCATGCAAAATAATCAAACAATAAACAAAACAAAACAATCCAAAAATGTAAAGTTCAGTCCAATTATACAGTCCAAAAATAAATAATGCGGAAATATAAATCTATTCTACCCTAGACTAATCTCCAATGCCTTACCCGATTCCGCGGGCCTTCATCACGATCATTTTCCGCCAACATGATACGTCGGGGCATTCCTCGGTGAATAAGTACAGAAGACCTCAGGGCATTCCCCGGCTAAATGAATACATTTGAATTGCATGCGATAAAGTAGAAAACATTCAACACATACTCCACATTCAAACAAAACATCAATCTTAAATTCTTGCCTACCTAAACCGATATTGCCTATCCATTTCAATATGGCGTAAGTATATCGCATTCACTTGTACCGAACAGAACAAAAGACAACAAACCAACATTAATCTACGTTCAACTTTTATCAATTTCTCCATTCCTTTCCTAAATCCCCTTATCAATCCATTAGAGCATATCCAAATTCATTCTTTAAACCACCAAAAATCGATCCACCGAACATCATAATCATAACAATCGACATCAACAAAGTCCAACAAAAACATTATCACAACACACATATTCACAATCCATTCAACACACTAAGATAGATAAAAAAAGAGCGGGTTAAGAAATGGACCTTCAACAATCTGATCTATGTTGATAATAAGAAAACCCGGACTTGGAATTTCGAATAGAACCTCAACAGCGATGAATCCAACTCGAATAGAAAAATAGCAATTTGAACGGAGGCCTCAAACAATCTGACAGAAGATTGAATTTTATGTAATTTGAGTTCCGATGAACTCAAACGGGGCAGCAAACAGAAAACGCCAAAAATAGATTCCCGCGAACCTCACTGCTTCAACCTGGATTTAACTAGAAATTAATGGAAAACGGAAAAATATTGAAAATTTTGAACCGGGCTCGTTGACTGAACAAAACCAGGCAAACGTTGACGAGAATTCCGGCTAAATAATCACCGAAACAACGACCAAAAACTAATCACAATATTTCGATTAAGACCCAAATAGTATCAAAAATTTTGAGAAAACAGTACGAGAAGCCACGAGTCCCAAAACCTCAGGAATACAGCAAAGACAAACTAAAGAATAGCGTGGCCTGAGCTCCGGTGAGTTCAGAAAGAACGGAAAACGGAGCAGACGCTCAGATTCCAACCGACAGTAACCTTTTTCCGGCGATTCATCGCCGGAAAACCCCAAAATCAACCAGATTTGCACTGTTTCTATTCAACAACTCGATTTCTATCTGTTTTTCTGCTCAAACTCACTGATTTCATCCTCAATCTCCCTGTTTCTCTCTTTTATCTCTCTCTCTGTTCGTTCTGGTGTATTGATTTGCCGGAGAACTGCAATCGCCGGAGAGAGTTCAGGTCGTACCGGTGACTGTTGCCGTCGCCGGAGAGAGGTCGGGTCGGGATGGTTGTGATGGTCGCTGGAGAAGGCGCTGGATGACGGAGGAGACCGGATCTGAGTGACGGCTGGAGGAGAACGGAGGGGGCTCGGAGGCGTCTGGAGGCGGTGAGTTCGTAATGGTAGCGCGCTGGTTTGCTGGTTAGATTCTCGCCGGTGATGGCGATGGAGGCGTGGTGGCTTAGGTCGTCGGTGGCTGCTGACGGCATGGCGGTCGAGAGAGAAGGGAAGAGAAGGCTAGCCGGTGCTGAGATGGACGGCATCAGCCATGGATGTCGATGGAGAGAAGAGGAGAGGGGTAGAGAGAGAAAAAAAAGAGAGAGACAACGCTTGAGCGGCTGTTTTTGGTTTTTGATAGTGTAAGAAATTGTGTGATTGTTAGAGTATGTGTGTGTTTTTTATTGTGAGGGTCACGTGGGTGGGTATTGGGGTAGGGTAGGTGGGGTAGAGTTTGTTAAGATAGGGTAGGTAGGTGTTGTTTTTTAATTGGGTGGGTTGTTAGAATATTAGGATAAGACAAAGTTAGGTAGGGGTTGTTATTTTTTGTCATTTTGTGGAGGGATTATCACACGGGTGACGATATACGGTAGGATAAGGTAAATAATAGGTAAAAACAATATCGGGGAGGGACGAAATTAGGTGTCTACATCATGCCCCCTTTGAATGTAAACACGAAGTGTTTTCAGGCAAAGAAGTAGACAGCGAGACCAAATTTTGACCCGACCATTATTCAAAGAAAGAAATAGAAGGAAGAAGGACAACCGGGTCTTAACTTAAGATATCCTTCCTACCCAAGTTATGAGAGAATCAAGTCACGGGTATTTCAAAAGATTGAAAGAGGTGGACTATACCGAGTTGAAGAGTCGAGTGAGGTTCCATCGAGGTTCTGGTCCGCGGCTCTGTCATTACAT
>NW_025879130.1:0-1909 GCF_002878395.1 Capsicum annuum
TCTTTTGTTGATTATTATGCCGGATATCACCAGATCATTATGGATGACGATGCAGAGAAGATGCCTTTTATCACACCATAGGGGACTTATTGTTATTGAGTGATGCCGTTCGGTTTGAAGAATGCTGGAGCAACATACATAAGAGCCATGACCACTATGTTTCATGATATGATGCATAAGGAGATTGAGGTGTGCGTGGATGATGTGATTATTAAGTCAAAAAGTCAAGCCAACCATGTTTAAGATTTAAGAAAGTTCTTTGAAAGGCTTTGAAGGTATAATCTCAAACTCAACCCGGCAAAATGTGTATTTGGAGTGCCATCTAGAAAGTTGTTGGGGTTTGTAGTCAGCCATCGGGGAATTGAATTGGATCCCTCGAAAATCAAAGCCATTCAGGATTTGCCCCCGCCCAAGGATAGAACGAAGGATATGATTTTCCTTGATAGACTGAACTACATTAGCAGGTTTATTGCTCAACTCACAACCACTTGTGAGCCCATATTCAAGTTGCTGAAAAAGAGTGCTGTGGTAAAATGGACTGAAGAATATCAGGAAGAGTTCAATCAAATCAAAAGATATTTGTTAAATCCGCCCATACTGGTACCCCCAGAGCCTGGTAGGCCTTTGATCTTATATTTATTAGTCATGGACAATTCTTTCAGTTGTACCCTGGGTCAACATGATATCACAGGCAAAAAGGAGCAGGCTATTTATTATCTTAGCAAGAAGTTCACTGTATATGAGGCCAGGTATACTCTTCTTGAAAGGACATGTTGTGCCCTAACTTGGGTAGCACAGAAGTTGAAGCACTATCTCTCATCCTATACTACTTATCTCATCTCCCGCATGGATCCTTTGAAGTATATCTTTCAGAAGCCTATGCCGACGGTTCGATTGGCAAAGTGGCAAATATTGCTTACCGAGTTCGACATTGTATATGTGACTCGAACCGCCATGAAAGCCCAAGCCATGGCAGATCATCTTGTAGAGAATCCCATCGATGAAGAGTACGAGCCATTAAAGACATATTTTCCTGAGGAAAAAGTGTCGTGTGTCGATGAAGTCATTATAGATGCTGATCCTGGTTAGAGATTATTTTTCGATGAAGCTTTGAATATGAAAGGAGTCGGAATAGGTGCGGTTCTTATCTCTGAATCGGGATAACATTTCCCGGTAATAGCACAACTTCGATTCTACTGTACTAACAATATGGCAGAGTATGAAGCCTGCATTCTTGGTTTGAGGTTAGCTATTGATATGGGAGTCCAAAAATTATTGGTGTTGGGAAATTTGGATTCGATCGTCCATCAAATTCAAGGAGATTGGGAGACGTGAGATTTGAAGCTCATCCCATATCGACAATGCTTGCAGAAGCTATGTCAACGGTTTATGTTTGTAAAATTTAGGCATATTCCAAGAATTCATAATAAAATTGCTGATGCTTTAGCCACTCTGTCTTCAATGCTCTAACATCCTGATAAAGCCTACATCGATCCAGTGCATATACAGAGTCGTGATCAACATGCTTACTGTAGTGCGGTTGAAGAAGAGCTCGATGGAGAACCTTGGTTCTTGGATATCAAGCGGTATATTCAGTCAGGAGAATACCCATCATATGCTGCCAACGATCAAAAGACGACTATTAGGCGTTTGGATAGTGGATTTTTCTTAAGTGGGGGAATCTTGTATAAGAGAACCCTAGATCTGGGACTTTTGAGGTGTGTAGATGCAAAAGAAGCCTCGGCAATCATGGTTGAAATACACTCTGGAGTATGTGGGTCGCACATGATCGGTCATGTCTTGTCAAAGAAGATTCTTCGAGCAGGTTTTTACTGGCTTACTATGGAAAGGGATTCTATTCAATTTGTTCAAAAGTGTCATCAATGTCAGGTACACGGTGATCTGATAC
>NW_025879131.1:0-2808 GCF_002878395.1 Capsicum annuum
TGAACAGACAGTAAAATTCCATTTTTTTAGGAGGGTCCTGAACATAAAGTAAATTTTCATTTTTCAGGAGGGTCCTAAACATAAAGTAAAACCCCATTTTCCCATTTTTCAGGAGGGTCCTAAATATACAGTAAAATCTCATTTTTCAGGTGGGTCCTGAACAAAAGTAAAAATCCCATTTTTTCATGAGGGTCCTGAACATAAAGTAAAATCCCATTTTTCAGGAGGGTCCTAAAAATAAAATAATTTCCATTTTTAAGAGGATCCTGAATAGACAGTAAAATCCTGATTTTTCATAAGGATCCTGAACATAAAGTAAAATCTCATTTTTCAGGAGGGTCCTGAACATAAAATAAATTCTAATTTTTCAGGACAGTCCTGAACAAACAGTAAAATTCCATTTTTCAGGAGGGTCCTGAACAGAAAGTAAAGTCCCATTTTTCCGGAGGGTTCCAAATAAAATCCCATTTTTCTGGAGGGTCCTGAACATAAAGTAAATTCCCATTTTTCAGGAGGCTCCTGAACATACAGTAAAATCTCATTTTTCTGGAGGGTCCTGAACATAAAGTAAATTACCATTTTTAGGTGGGTCCTAAACAGACAGTAAAATCCCATTTTTCAAGAGGGTCCAGAACATAAAGTAAAGTCCCAGTTTTCAGGAGGGTCCTGAACAGAAAGTAAAGTCTCATTTTTCAGGAGGGTCCTGAACAGAAAGTAAAATCCCATTTATCTATTTTTCAGGAGGGTCCTGAATATAAAGTAAGTTTCCATTTTTCAGGAGGGTCCTGAACAAACAGTAAAATCTTATTTTTCAAGAGGGTCCTGAACATAAAGTAAATTTCCATTTTTTCAGGAGGGTTTTGAAAATAAAGTAAAATCCCATTTTTCAGGAGGGTCCTGAACAGACAGTAAAATCTCATTTTTCAGGAGGGTTCTAAACATAAAGTAAATTCTCATTTTTCAGGATGGTCCTGAACAGACAGTAAAATTCCATTTTTTTAGGAGGGTCCTGAACATAAAGTAAATTTTCATTTTTTAGGAGGGTCCTAAATATACAGTAAAATCTCATTTTTCAGGAGGGTCCTGAACAAAAGTAAAAATCCCATTTTTTCATGAGGGTCCTGAACATAAAGTAAAATCCCATTTTTCAGGAGGGTCCTAAACATAAAATAATTTCCATTTTTAGGAGGATCCTGAACAGACAGTAAAATCCTATTTTTTCATGAGGGTCCTGAACATATAGTAAAATCCCATTTTTCAGGAGGGTCCTGAACGTAAAATAAGTTCTCATTGTTCAGGACGGTCCTGAACAAACAGTGTAATTCCATTTTTCAGGAGGGTCCTGAACAGAAAGTAAAGTCCCATTTTTTCGGAGGGTCCTTAACATAAAGTAAAATCCCATTTTTCAGGAGGGGCCTGAACATAAAATAAATTCCCATTTTTAGGAGGATCTTGAACAGACAGTAAAATCCTATTTTTTCATGAGGGTCCTGAACATAAAGTAAAATTCCATTTTTTAGGAGGGTCCTGAACAAACAGTAAAATCCCATTTTTCAGGAGGGTCCTGAACATAAAGTAAAGTCCCATTTTTTAGGAGGGTCCTGAACATAAAGTAAAATCCCATTTTTCAGGAGGGTCCTGAGCATAAACTAAATTCCACAGACATGCTTTCCCAACGGTAGCTGAACTTGCTGAACAACAACTTTGCCCCTATTTCATCAAACACAAATTTGTTAATTAACTTAGTGGTGGCTCGCAGCTCTCGACTTCCTTGGCAACTGCTTCAGCACTTGTTCCTTTCATCTTTATTTTAGATCACTGACACTTTCCCCTGTCTTGTTGCATCATTGACCCAAACTAGATCGGGGAAATACCTTTGACTCAAATACCAAGCTTCTTTTTTACCATGCCTCTGAGATGCACCTTTTGATATCCGATATTCCCATGAATCCAGAAACCTGTCAGTTGATAGACTACCTTTGCCTTGATTTGAATTATGATCATGTTTCTCTCATGTGCTGATCCTAGTCTTTTCCTCATACAATTGGAAAGACTGGTAGTAAGTTTTGAAATCCTTTCTCGTTTGTTTTGACACAGACTTGACTTTAAAATGTAAAAAAAAAATGATGGTGGCTTTTATTTTGATAAATGACATAAAAAGACAAAGTATGAATACGTAAATGAAAGAAAAGGGCAATGTTCCTTATTCAAAAAGAAAACTTATCTGAATACGGCAACCAACTCCAATGAGCACGTCATGCATTTTGGATTAAGCTGCCTGATCTTCCAATCAAAACTTCCCATTTGTTGTTGAGTTCATGCCTTTGCCGTTGAGCCACTTCTTCAAATCCATTGGACTCATATATCTCATTCAATTGATGACATCTTAAAAGACTTTCGCCAATAAATCTCTTTCCTTTTCACTTTTCTCTCGAACTCGCCATCGTCTTACGATGACTATAAGGGTTTTCACCAATAAGACTCTCTCCTTTTTATTTTTCTCAACTCCCCATCACTTTATGGTGCCCGTGAGGGTTTTCACCAGTAAGACTCGCTCATTTTTATTTCTCTCGACTCACTATCGCCTTATGGTGCCCATGAGGGTTTTCACCAATAAGACTCTCTCATTTTTATTTTTTCCTATTTTCTTATGCCGAGGAAGACAAGTAGTACCCCACAATGTATCATCACATCTATTGTATGCTTAGCCTTAACATTATCAAAGATTGATCTGAAAGAATTTCTTTTGTTGTAACTTGGATTTTGGATAAGGTTAGAAAAGGATGTCAAGAGGCTCAAACGACACTT
>NW_025879132.1:0-1353 GCF_002878395.1 Capsicum annuum
TCTAACCATTTTATTCATAATATTATGTCTGCTTTTTGCATTTCTTCCTTTACTTCAAATTCTATTTTTATTTTTCTAATTCCTATTATTATTTCTTTTTCTGCTATATTTTTACTATTTATTAAACTTTTTGGTAGATCTGGGCATATATCATTATTAGTTTTTATTTCTTCATTTTTTACTAGATATTTTGCTATATAATTTTCTTCTTGTCCTGTATTTAAGAGTATTAAATATTCTTTTTCATTTACCTTTCCTATTATGTAATATTGGTTTAAATTATTTATTGAATTTGTTTCATAACTTGTTCTTTTTGATGAGCTTGATGATTCTGGTTTTTCATCAACTATTCTTTTTGTTGTACTTATTCTATCATTTATTATTTCTAAATTTTCTTCTATATCTATGTCTTTATAGCTATAATCATTATTATCTATTGTTTTTACAATTTGTTCAAATAAACTTTCTATTCGTATTTTGTTAATCTTATTTTTTTCTATTATTTTATGTTTTGTTGTTAATACATATAAATTTTTGCATCTTGCTGTAAATATTTTACTTCCTGGGGTTAATTCTATTCCTGATATTTTTCACTATAATACTAATGATTTATCTATATTTTTATCTATTACCGCTACTGAATAATTTGCACTTATTATAAATTTAAATTTTTGGTATATTAAATTTCCTTTTATGGCAATTATTATGCTTTTTTCTATAGGTTTTATAATTCTATCATCTGCTAAATATAGTTCTATTGGTGTATCTATTCATTCTCTAAAACATGCTTTTATTAATATCTCTATACCTCCAAGGTGTACATATTTTATTGGGTCTCTACTTTTTATATTATTTATCTCTTTATTAATTATTCTTTTTGTTATTAGTGGTATACTAGCTTTAACTTTTGCATATCGACAGTCTATTACATGTTCCTTTTGGCTTACTACATAATATTCTTCTTATTTCCAAGTAAATATATTTTTTATTGTTGGTATTTTAAATATTTTTTCCACACTTAAGTCTAATTCTTTTCTTTTTATTTTATCAAATATGTTACTGTCAAATATTATTTTTTGGTCTATTCCTTCATCATTTAAATATTCTTCCTTTGTTATTATTTTTATATCTTCTTCAGTCATTTGATTAATCTATTTCACTATCTATTTCATTATCTGTTTCATTTTCTGAAATTTCATATATACTATCCTCACTTTCTAATTCATAATCTATATCATCTATCTGCATATATTCTGTATTTTCTATTTTTATTTCTGATATTTATTTATTTTTTGGATTTTTAGGTAATTTACAATCTCTAGCTAAATGTCCTAATTTTTCACAATTATAACA
>NW_025879133.1:0-1132 GCF_002878395.1 Capsicum annuum
AAAATAGTTGAATAGTGAACACATCCTTTAGGTTCGAGAGAATTAATGGATGCACTACCCATTGAGGTCCAGAGATATATGGGTAAATAATAGGATTCAACTCATCTTGCAATTGAAATGTCAATTGGAACTCTAGAGTGATTTACAACCCAACCTATTTAAGCATCTTGGTAACCATAACCCTAGTTTTCCATAATATCATATTTGAAACCTTATAATAGAAAGCGTTAGTTTGAAGCATTCAACACCATTATATCTACTCTCCAAACCTCTTATTTACAGGAAAGTATTAACTATCAGCTAAATGCATCATAAATAACTTACATTGACACCATATTCCCTATGGGATTCGAACCCAACTTAGTTGGGTTCTATATTTGACAGTGACCACTTATATACTCAAAAGAGAGGTGTAATTTAGGCGTATCAAATTTTGGCGCCGTCCCCGGGGAATACGGTTGTCAATTAAGTTTATTTGGGGTGATTAACTGATTAGTTAAGTTTCCAAATTTTATGTTGTTTGTTCTTTTAGTTATAGGATTATCATGGTTGATGCCATAAATACGAAGCTCAGGAGAACCATTATTACCACTTAATCCTGAACCGCAACTGATTGGTAGAATGACAAATAAATAAGAAATTGATAGATTAGCCACTTTGGCTAATGCTCAATTACAGTAACAAAATGCAGATAACACAGGCCGGGCTCATAACACGGATGATGAGGACCTGGGGGATGATGAGTTGTTGAGGCCAGGAAATTAAAGGCATGTAGAGGATATAGTTGCTCCAGCGAACAGAAATGTGCACAGAGATCGCCCTTATAGGGCAAGACAAGGTCGTCAACCGGTGCAATATGATCAATATGAAGATGATGATGAAATGGATAAAGTCGAAGCAATAGAAGCCATTGTTCTCCCACCCTTGGCACCAGGTGCCAAATTCAACATCACAAGCACCATGATTGAACTCATTCATCTGAAGGGATTGTTTGGTAGACTTCTGGGAGACGATCCCAATATGCATTTATATGTTCCCCCTAGAAATTGGGAAGCTACCACAACTAGTATGGGGAAGATATTCATGGAGGACATGTTTATGCAAATAATGAAGAGCCAAAAGGCACAATTGG
>NW_025879134.1:0-3967 GCF_002878395.1 Capsicum annuum
TGGGATTTGACACCCAACCCAGTTGGGTTCTATATTTGACAGCGACCGCTTACACTTTCTAACAAGAGTTGTAATTTGGGCGTATCAAATTTTGGCGCTGCTGCCGGGGAATACGGTTGTCAACCAAGTTTGTGATAGTTAATAGACCCTTTGGTCAAAGATTCTCAAATTTTACTTTTTGTTTGTTGTTTTTGTTTTGTTCAGGTTTAGTGGAGTGCATGCCAAATACATGAAGATCTGATCAGCCATTATTACCTATAAATCCTGAACCATAGCTCATTGGCAGAATGGATGTGCAACGAGACCTTGAAAGGATAGCTACTCAACAGGAGCAGGCTAGATTAGCTGCATTGGCAGCTGCGCAAGTACATCAACAGAATGCTGATAACCCGGGTCGGGTAACAAATCTTGATGATGAGGACCTGGGTGATGATGAGTTATTAAATCCAAGGCGTGCAGATGATGTGGCTGCACCAGTGAATAGGAATGTCAATAGAGATCGTCAATCTAGGATGAGACCCGAACGCCGAGCTGTGCAAGTTGCTTTTGATGATGATGATGACGACTTAGATGGGGCTGGTGCCACAGGGGCTATTATTCCTCCGCCCTTGGCACCCGGAGCTAAGTTCAATATCACTAGTACCATGATCCAGCTATTCCAACTCAAAGGGTTATTTGGTGTACTTGCAGGCGACGATCCAAATATGCATCTGACTAATTTTATCTCAACATGCAAATCGTTTGACAATCTAGGGGTTGGATAGAATGCGATCCGGCTATGCTTATTTCCATTGTCTCTATCTGGAGAGGCAACTCTATGGTTAAAAGGGCTAACTCCTAACTCTATTACCAATTGGAGGCAACTGAAAGAAGCTTTCCTAGAAAGATTCTTTCTGCCATCCAAGAGAGCACAATTAAGAGATGAAATAAGCAATTTCAGACAGCTTCCAATTGAAGATCTCTATGAGACATGGGAGAGGTTTAAGAAGAAGCTGATGCGGTGCCCAAATCATCAAATGACCAATGTCCACTTGATGGAAATATGATATAGGGCTTTAAACTCGGTGACTAAGCTAGTGGTAGATAATGCTACGGGTGGGTCATTCATGGACCTTACTTTTATTGAGGCATGTGATATGCTAGATCGTATGACAAAGCAGAGTAGAGCTTGGCATACCAGGGATTCTGAGGTAGCAAGCTCTACTGTAGCTATTGGCATGACGGCAGAACAGAGATGAAGAAAAGAGGAACGTGACCAGGATATGGCTCACATGAAAATGCAGATGGTCTTTCTTACCAACCATTTATTATCAGGGAAGACAGAAAAGGTCAAGGTTATTGTATCACAGGGAAGATATGACTCCGATTCTGAGGAGGAAGCAAATTACTTAAATAATCAGGGGGGTTTCTGAGGCAATGTCCAAGGAAACCAAGGTCAGAACTATTATGAAAAATCTGGAAACAAGGACCGAGACCAAGGGAATTAAAAGAATAAGAATGACAGGAGTGGTTTGTATGTCCCTCCTGGAAATCGTGAAGCTGCTGCACCTAGCTCTGGGAAGATGTCCATGGAGGACATGATGGCTAAGCTATTGAAAGGAGTGGAGGCAACCAACATGGGAGTAACTAAGGTAAAAAATGATTTGTCCTCAATAAATTAATTGGTTGACTCGCATTCCACTTTAATAAAACAGCTGGAACAATAAATGAGTCAACTATCGATGGCATTCAATCAAAGAAAAGCTGGCACTTTACCTAATGACACTGTGCAAAACCCAAGGAAGATGGATCATGTTTGGCTATTACCACCAGGAGTGGTAAGGTGCTGGAAAATCCAACCAGGGGTAAGCCTGTGATTGATGATATAGAAGAGAATGTTATTGAAGCAGATTATGATAATTCTGTAAAAGTTGAAAATCAGAATGAGAATGTTCATGATACTACACCTAGATGTCAGCAGTCTGAAAAGATTGATAATGGGAAGAACAATAAAAAGGAAGTGGTGGAGAAAACTCTTCCAAATCTACCACCACCTTTTCCTCAGAGACTGAAGAAAAAAGCTGATGACACCAGGTTCAGTAAATTCATGACCATGCTGAAGCAGTTGACTATTAATGTGCCTTTGGTGGAGGCACTGGAGCAAATGCCAGGGTACACCAAATTTATGAAGGACCTTTTGACAAAGAAAAGGGCAGCGAGCTATGAACTGGCAGATAATTTTCATCATTGCAGTGCAATTGCCACGAAGTCTTTAGTACAGAAGAAGGCAGATCCCGGTGCTTTCACTATTCCTTACACGGTTGGATCTTTAGATTTTGCTAAGGCGTTATGTGATCTGGGGGCTAGCATTAATTTGATGCCACTAGCCATTTATAGACAGTTGGGGTTGGGGGATCCTACACCAACCAACATGCGGCTTGTAATGGTAGATAGGTCGGTAAAACGACCTATTGGTATCTTATATGATGTATTAATGATGGTTTCTACCTTCATTTTTCTGGCAGACTTTGTTATTTTGGATTACGTGGTGGATTTTGAGGTACCCATAATCTTGGGTCAACCTTTCCTCGCAATAGGAAGTGTGCTTATTGATTTACGAGCAAATGAGCTTTTATTTCGGATGAATGACAAAGTGGTTCGTTTTGATGTATGCAAATCAATGAAGCAGCTCAAAGATATGAATGTGTTCTCTATAGCTGATGTTTATTATAAGGATGAGAAGGAGTTATCCTTAGAGAAGCAGCTTACTGTTGAGCCATTGGCTGCTGTGCTTTTGAACTTTGATCGTGAGGATGTTAAAGAATACGAAGAAACTATCTATGCTTTGACAGGAATGGGTTCGTATTCTTATGCCCCCAAGAAGCTGGACCTTGACCTTAAGAATCGACCTTCACTATCGGCAAATCCATCCATTAAAGAGCCACTGGTGCTAGAATTCAAAGAGCTACCCAGTCATCTAAGGTATGTGTTCTTGGGTAGTGGAAATACACTACCGGTTATCATTGCTGCTGATTTAGGTGAACAACAGGTAGAGGCTCTCATCTCTGTTCTAAAGAGGTACAAGAGAGCTATTGGTTGGACTATTTCTGATATAATTGGTATCCCTCCTGGCATATGTATGCACAAGATTCAGCTAGAGAAAGATTGCGTACCCACTATTGAGCATCAGCATTATCTGAATCTACCTATGTAAGAGGTGGTGAAGAAAGAAATCATAAAGTGGTTAGATACAGGGGTGGTGTACCCAATCTCAGACAGTAAATGGGTGAGTCTTGTACAATGTATGCCCAAAAAGGGGGCATGACAGTAGTAGCAAATGAGAAGAATAAGCTAATTCCACTCAGGCCTGTCACAGGGTGGACGGTATGTATAGACTACCGGAAGCAAAACTCGTGGACGTTAAAGGATCACTTCCCAATGCCATTCATGGATTAAATGCTCGATCGATTGGCAGGGAAGGGATGGTTTTGTTTCTTAGATGGTTATTCCAGATATAATCATATTTGCATTGCTCCTGAAGATCAGGAGAAGACCACTTTTACATGCCCTTATGGTACTTTTGCATTCAAACGAATGCTATTTGGGCTATGTAATGCACCTGCCACTTTTTAGCGGTGTATGATGTCCATTTTCTCTGATATGGTTGAAGACACCTTGGAGGTGTTTATGGATGACTTTTCGGTCGTAGGTGAGTCATTTGAGTCATGCTTGGCAAATCTGAGTATGGCTTTGCAGCGATGTGTGGAATTCAATCTGGTGCTAAATTGGTAGAAGGGCCATTTTATGGTTAAGAAAGGCATTGTTCTCGGGCATAAGGTCTCTAAAAAGGGAATTGAAGTTGATCGAGCCAAGATTGAAGTTATCGAGAGACCCTCCAATTTCTGTGAAGGGGGTTCGTAGTTTTCTCGGTCATGCTGGTTTTTATCGGAGGTTTATTAAAGACTTCTCCAAGATTGCAAACCCATTA
>NW_025879135.1:0-2398 GCF_002878395.1 Capsicum annuum
GTTGTCAGAACATTTGGTTGTTACAGTTATATGCATGGGAAGTATAATGTTATGAATTGGTTCTCTCGGGCCTTTACGGCTACGGGTGCCTATTCACCCCAACAGGATTTGAGTCATGACAATGAGCTCTATTCTGGTATAATTAGGTGTTAAAATAGGTGGAAAAAAAAATAAATACCTTTTTTAAAATGGCTTAAAATAGTTGATCGAAAGTGGCGATGGTTTGAGCAACGGTTCGTCACTAGCTCGGCGGTCTGTCAGTCCATCCCTTCATACTTGGCCAGAACCTAAATTTTCTACCTCGTCTTCAATGGTTTGGATGATGGTCCATTGCTAGCTCGACGGTCCATAAATCCTGGCCATCACACTTGACCAGAAGTTGGGTTCACTGCCTTAGTCGCGATGGCTTGGGCAATGGTCCGTCTCTAGAGACTAGAGACTAGATTTGACTTAAAGAAAGTTTGGGGTATTAAAAACATCAGCACCCTTAACATAGACTATTTTCATGTCATCAGGAAAAAGAACAACACAAAAACACAAATGATGCTTAACTAGGAAGATTCTATGACACCTTTTGTAGTCAGCTTATCAATCAATGCTAAAAAAAACTTAAACCCCCCTCCTACTTTTAACTTTTCAAAACTCAACTATGAAATGTGATTAGGTAGAATAATATGACACACAGGAACCAAGTGATGGCATTTCATTAGCAACAAACAACTAGTCTTATATAGAGTACACTACTAGGATAGATAAGCAACTTAACAATGCAACCCATGTACCCTTACAGCCAAAGAAGTCCCTATTACTCAATCAGATTAGCATATTAATAATATGATGGTCAAGATATACCCTCACTCACAATGAATTTCCAATCATTGCATAAAGAATTCCATAGGCTTCCCATATGTTCATTACCTGAGTTTTTGGATAGTATAGTTAGGATCACTGTTTGTTTTTTTTATTTTGATTGTACCATATACTTGGGGATGGTATGGTATATTTGCGTATTTTCAGTTACTTACTCCTTGGAACTACGCTTTCTTTGGGGTCCACTCTTTTAAAAACTTATTGCTTAGTCCACCCTTATTTCTACTTTTTTATTCTTTTACTGCTTATTCAGGCTGGGTGTAGAAACTCATAATGACCATACCGTGTTCGAAAAGCTGTCTTGGGTACATCGTTCTCTTTGACCCTCACTTGGTGGTAACCTGACCTCAAATCAATCTTAGAAAAGCACTTGGTGCCCTATAACTGATCAAATAAATCATCAATTCTTGGAAGAAGATATTTATTCTTAATAGTCACCTTATTCAATTGTCGATAATCAATACACATCCTCAGCGAGCCATCTTTTTGTGCACAAATAACATTGGTGCTCCCCAGGGGGACATACTAGGCCTTATGAATCCCTTCTTTAGCAAATCTTCAATTACTCTTTCAATTCTCGTAATTCTTCTGGGTCCATTCTATACGAAGGAATGGAGATTGGTTGGGTGCCTGGTATTACATCAATACCAAACTCTACTTCTCATTCAGGAGGCAAACCTGGAACATCTTCAGGAAATACATCAGAAAATTCATTTACCACCAGAACAACGTAAAGATTTGGTGGCTCCGCTTCTATATCCCTTACTCTAACTAAATGATATATGTATCCCTTGGAAATCATTCTTCTTGCCTTAAAATATGAAATAAATCTACCTCTTGGCGCGCTAATTTCACCTTTCCATTCAAGGACTGATTCATTTGGAAAATGGAAATATACCTTTTTCGTACAGCAATCAATTATGGCATAACAAGACGCCAACCAGTCCATACCCATTATAACATCAAAATCTACCATTCTAACTCCACAATATCAGCCATCGTATCACGACCACAAACAGTTACTATGCAGTTTTGGTAAACCCTTCTAGCTATAATAGATTCCCCAACTGGTGTGGACACTTCAAATGGCTTAACTAACAGTTTGGGTATTCTTTTGAACTTACAGCAACCAATGGAGTAACATAAGATAATGTAGAATCGGGATCAATTAAGGCATATACATCGAATGAAAAGGTAGACAATGTACCCGTAACCACATCTGGGAAAGCCTCTAAATTCTGTCGATCCGCTAGAGCATACGTACTATTTTGAGCGCCGCTAGAACTCGTGGCTTCTCTATCACCTCTAACATGACCCATTGGTTATGCACCCCTTCCTGAATAAGGCATCGATGATGATGGTGCAATAAATGACCTCGTAGGTCATGCCATACCCTCTTGCCCCTTCGTAGGCATTCTCTCATCATATGCCCTGACATACTGCACCAAAAGCAAACATTGGTCCCCAGTCAACATGTGCCTAAAGGATACCTTCCACATTTATTGCATGGCTCTTGAGGAGATCTCGA
>NW_025879136.1:0-4723 GCF_002878395.1 Capsicum annuum
CAGGTACAATCTCTTTTGACAATAACTCTCTTACTGTCTATCCGCCATAGCCATCGGCTCTTCCTCATACATCGTCTCACCAAGCTGAAAAGTCGATGCTTCAACCACACGAGAGGAGTTTGACATACATTTTCTTAGCACAAAGACATGAAACATTGAATGGATAAAAGTCATCTAACAGGGAAGTGTCAAATGGTATTCCCCTACTTTTACCTGGTCAAGTATATCTCATTGTCTTATAAACCCCGGGCTAAATTTACCTCTCTTTTTTTTTTTTTTGAATCACATCGTTTCTTGATAGGAAACACTCCTAGGAACAACTAATCCCCAATTTTGAATTCGAAGTTTTTTTTTCCCCCTATTTATATAAGACTTTTATCTACTTTGAGCGATGAGCAATTTGTCTAAAAACTGAACCTTATTCGTAATTATTTTTCTTTTTATATATACCAGGTCTGATCCTAATACATAGCCTCCCTGGATAAAGATTATTTGATAAAGGAATGGCATCGCCTGCTTTACAAGGCCTCATATGGAGCCATCTGAATATTTATTGAAAGTTGTTGTAGCAAGAGGTAAACCTTCTAAGTACCTCCGAAATAAAAAATGCAAACTCTCATGTCCTCAAGTTCTATATAGTATGTTCAGACTCTCTTTTACCTGCAGATGAAATCCGATGCCAAGTTCCAACCATATTCACAATGCTTCCAGGAAAGATTTCTGAAAGTGCGAAGTGGAACTCGATTCTTTATCAAAGGTGATGTTCACTGGAACACCATGAAATCATATGAAGTCTATTCACATACATTTGTGAATGCATTTCCTATTATATGTAGTATAGACAACATGAAGGGTGCAAAAGTTGAAAGATTTTATGTATCTGACAGTCACGGGTAGCTCCATCACAAAGTCCATAGCAATCCTTATACTTTTCCACTTCGGAATCCCGAGCAATTTTAGTAGGCTAGCAGGTCTTTATTCCAAATTAACAAGCTAAATAAATAGAAATAAAACAATTTTTTTTCTTCTTCATACTCATACAATTTGCTTCAGGTCACGATATATTTCAGTGAATCCAAAGTGTATAGTATATTTTGAGTGTGGGCTTCCTCAAGAAATAACCCATTTTAGTCCATCTGCATCTATTGTACATAGTTGGCTATCTAGCCGGAGAACGCCGTCCCTGCCAAGAATCATACCATTACTTTTACTAGTTAGGACATTATCTCATTATTTGCATAACCTCACATTCTCATATTGATATCCTTATGTGTTCGGCCTACAAATATTTAACTTCAACACAAGTCGATGGTGTTCCCGAATTTTCTGGGCTAAAACGAATATCTGCACTTCTAGTGCCTATCTTTAACTGAAAGGCAGGAGTTGTATGTACCAACTACCCAGGAATTTCTACTCTGTGTATCAGTCACCATATTGACCCGTTTCATATAATATAAAATAGGACAATCATAGTTGTTGAGTGAACTACATATATCGGCATTGCCAAGGGTTCGAATCTCTCTGCTAAAAAATTTGTACATGAAATTCTTATGGTTGGTGTCAATATATAGATTTTCTCATATAAGCAATGTCTCCAATCTTCACATCCAATATCGCTGTAGTTATTAGTCGTCATACAAACATCTTATGAAAAAATATACCCTAATCCCCATCTCAAAACACCAAGGACATTGTGAATCTCTCAGATTCTGATTGTTAGAATAACATTGTGCAGTGAGAAACATTTTTTTTTTTGAAATCTAAAAGTTCTGCTCACTTTCCTCCATCCACTGATTTTCTTCTTGTTTTTTTCTTGGTCAGTGGCCACTATTCGGAAGAAACCTCACATGAAACTTTTTTACTAGTCTGCGAAGCCCAAAAGTAGTGACTCTATGCAGGAGTAATGGACCTTGGCCATTTTTGAATTGCTCCTATTTTCTTTGTATCCATTAAAATATTATTCTTAGATACAATAAGCATGAGCAATGTCATTTTGTATAGCTGGAATTTGCACTTAGAGAGCTCGATATAAAGTTGATGGTTCCACAACATTTGCAATATGATCCTTGATATATATTCCTTATGTTCTCCCTGGCGATGAGAACATTCCATAACATCATCAATAAACACTATAGTAATAACTTTTCTTGAAACAACTTGAACTTCTTATTCATTATCTCCATAAACATAGTTGTAGTATCGGTTAGTTTTAAAGACATGTTTTGGAATATAGTTTTCTCTAGTTTTAAGCCGATAATAACTAAGCCAAAAATCGTCGTTAGAAATGGGAGGCTCCATGTAATTGATCAAACATGTCATCTTTATCAAATAACGAGTACTTATCATGTATTATTACCTTCTCAACTATCTGAGTCAAAGCACAATCTCAAGGACCCGTTCTATATTTTTTTTTTCCACAAAAATTATGAATACCCCATGGTGATACAAGTGGTTCTCCTATAAAGTCATTCCCAGTAGATCCAACGAGTATTTCTTTATCTCTCTCAACTCCACCAGTGTCTAGGATATGGAGATATCGTCATGGGCTATATGTTTGTTATTATATCAATACCAAAATCTATTTCTTTTATAGGTGGTAGTTGAGGAAAGTCAGTCTACATGAAGCATAATCAACCAAATTCCCTCACTAATTATACCTTTCAAAATTGAGTGTTTGGTCTCTTAATCCTTTACCATAATAAGAGACCCTCACAAAATGTTTTTTTTTTTCGTTTATAGAACTAGTAAGTCATTATAAAAGATATAAACTTACTCATCTTTGTAACGCTCCTGCGTTATTTTTTTCTGGACTAAAATAGGTTCAATGGGTATCTCCACAACTATCTTCACTGGAAAGCAAGCAATTCGTCGAAATAGATAACCCATCTACGTCTGATGTCATATCGGAATTGACCACATCGAGTAGATTAAAATCTAATTATTTAGGATATCCCTTCTCTTAATTCGAATCTGACAAGCTTTATACCCATGTTAAACTAACAGGGCGTCATCCATAGGGCTGCCAATGCCAAAATGATACCTCAATAGGTTAAGATGTCCTTGAATTCTAACACATCGGCTAGTATTATATCTACACTGAAAGATTTTCTACTTTTGACCTTCTTGGGTTAATCCTTGGTTGCATGTTTACCATATCCATGTTTTAAATCCTTTGGGCAAGTAAAATTGTCACAAAAATTGGTCAAAGTCTTTTGTATAAGATGTTGTTGTCTGGTTCAAACAGTAAACATCCCTTTCGCAAAGCTCTAAGCTTGAGATGTCCTGTATCTAGCCAACTGATAAAGTCTAGTGACATACATTGGCACATCTGTCATCTAAATCAATTTCATAAACACCTAGGAGGCTCACGCTTAACTTTCAGAAAGGAAATCATCGATGAAGACCTTGGTGAACTTGTTCCCCAAGTGAATGGTGTTGCTCGAGTCAACCTTATTTACAATACAATAGCATACAATATGCTGGTCATGACCTCTACTCTGTATGGCATTTATCTATAGACCTCTCACTGGATCATCCCATGGCTCCAAAAGTTTTGAGTATTTCATTGATGAATCTTTATCAAAAATCTTTTAAGGATCTTTGCACTATTTGAACCAATGAACTCTGAAGATTTTATCTTTAGAAACTCTCAAGGATACATCTTTCCAGGAAGATCTGAATCTTTGTAGGTGCCTGAAGCTGGTCTTGGGCCCTATTTACTACCTGACTCTACGTCCATTAATCTCCCTAGCTCGTTATCGGAAGATAAGTGTCTTAATAGTAACACTCCCAAGCTGCTAAATGGGCGGAGTAGTACTCTTTCCCGAAAATAGATCTCTTACAGGTCACATGAGCATGAAAATCGATCTTAGAGGCATAACAACATCTTTCTTGGACTTTCCAACTACATTTTGTTCCCCTTAATTGCGGAGGGGGGTGTGGCCCTTGATGCCTCACGAACTATTGGACGAGTCTTGTTATTAGATGGTCTAAGTGCAAGACATACGATAGAAAGATAAACAAAGTTATATTCACCTAGTTGGCTCTATCAGTTGCACACATAAAGGAGGAATGAGAAAGAAGGACAGACACATTCTATCACGCCCTTGCAGAATCACGATTATAGAAATGGCCGGCAACATAATCATAATTGAGATTCTACTACTACTGTGTGCTCCATAGTCACAGAATTAACCTGGCTTTGATACCAACTTTGTCAAGACCCAAAATAGGATCATGACCGGCGCTAAGGAGTTTAGGACTCCAAAGCAAGCCTCGTCAGAATTCTACAAAAAATCGGGTAGAGTTTCCTCTGTTTTTGGGCCTATCAAGAAAATTCTCTGTCTCAAATCAACAGCACCACAACCAACACATCAATCACACCAACACAATCCATCACAAACCATCAACAAGTCACCAACACCAGCCAATAACAAAATAAAATCCATCTCCAAAACATGAGAGTGAGTTCAAATACTCCACAAATCCAAAATAATGAAAAAAGACTCAAAACTCTAAAGACATGACTATGGAGCAACTTTAAGCGTTTGCAAGAAATAGAACAAAACAAATAAATAAACTCCTGCCCAAGCGAACAAATGCGAGGGTCACCAGAAAAATATTACCTCTAGCTAACGTAATTCTCGTTGTCACCTGCGTTCTCTGAAAAATAATATCAAGGAGTGAGACGCTATCTCAGTGAGTAATAACACTTAACCACAAC
>NW_025879137.1:0-1817 GCF_002878395.1 Capsicum annuum
GATCACACTTGCAGAGCTTTTAAGTACTTTTCAAGCTCAAGAGCAATGACGTGTTATAAGACAAAGAGGAGCTGTTGAAGGTGCCTTACCAGCCAAGCATCACTATGATGGACGTTCTATGAAGAAGAAGAAGAAGAAGAAGTACCAACCAACTGATGAAGAAGGTGCAGTGCACAACAACAAAAAAATAAAATAGGTGGTTTTGAAAGAAACTACCCTCCTTGTAAGCATTGCGGCAAGCTCAGACATGCACCTTTCAAGTATTGGGAAAGGCCTGATGCTAAGTGCACTAAGTGAGATCAGCTTGGGCATGAAGCGATCATCTGCAACAATAAAACTCAGCAGCAAGATGCAGAGGCTCAAGTTGTTGATGAACAGGAAGAAATCAACTATTTGTCGCATTATGTTTTTCAAGCAGTGTCTCAAGCGAGCCGTGGCTGATCGTTAGTAGATGCATAAATCATATGACTTACGTTGAAGATCTTTTTAAATATTTGAGGCCTACTAAAGTTACAAAAGTTAGAATCATCCATGGTGGTTATATTCCAGTAAAAGGAATGGGAACGATTACAATTGAAACACAATCGGGCACTAACATAATTTTTGATATTCTTTATGTACCCGATTTGGACCAGAACTTGTAAAGTGCTGGTCAGTTTTTAGAAAAAGGTTTCAAATTGTATTTTGAAGATAAATACTTCTTGATCAAGGAATCATCTGGTCAAGACCTATTTAAAGTCAAAATGAGAGGCAGAAGTTTCTCATTAAATCCATTGGAAGAAGAGCATGGATTTCACCCATTGTGTGTGGAGCCACCTCTGCTAAAAGAAGACATTACACCTAATGATGAAGGATGGCTTTGTCCTGGTTACGATTACAAAGTTGACTGCATTGACTTGCTTAATGATCTTCAAGGAACAGACCTTTTCGCCACTGACAGCTGGGAGAAAGTATATCCCAAGGAAGCTGTTGCTGCTGCATCTAGGGAGAAGCTAGATGATATTTCTAGACTTTGATCAGATGAATCGGAGGCTAATGACTACAACCCTGAAAATCCAGATGTAGAAAAAAATGATTCTAAAGCTGAGGCCATGTCATGACCCGAACTAGGGCCGAGCCGTGACGGACATCCCAAACCATGAAGGCCTGGAACATCCTTCTCTATCTGGTAATCATGCACAACACTCATCAAAAAAAGATGCGGAAATATAGTCAACTACGGAAACATGGTCAAATTCTAATATCAACATAAGTATGGAAAACTATAGTGCAACTACGGGTAAATAACATCTGACTCAGTCTGCGAAATCTCTACTATATGAAAATCTGATAACTGTCTGAAAACTAGGACAAGGCTTCCAATAGACCAAAACAAGAATAAGGGTCATAATCTAAAAGACGGGCCTTCTGGAATAGAGAAGGCTCGCTAGCTGAACACTACAAACTCTATCTGACGAATCTACTGCCTTTCTGGACCCCTAGATTGAGCCTCAGAACCTGGAGGGAGGAGGGTGGTCAATACAGATGTACTGGTACGCAAAGCATTCCAAAATAAAACTTTTATATAGATAAAATAGTTGGAGAGCAAATCGTCAGATACTATACATGAAATAGTTCTAAACCACATCGGCACTTTTTGAAAATCACAAATCATTCTTATCAATGCAATGTCTGATCTTTGTATAACTTCTGAGTTAGGTGGCACTCCCCTACAATTTTGATATTCCACAGGCTGTATGGAATCTGCCATTGACTCGGCGGGGAAGCCCTCAACCCCAGTGTGCCGCAAGGGTTGGAGTTTCTGATTCTGATACACC
>NW_025879138.1:0-2635 GCF_002878395.1 Capsicum annuum
AGACTAGATCGCAGGGAGGGAGTCTCCCTCAGTATCAAGATCATTCATCTATGCCAGCACCATCATCTGCTAGTGTGCCTAGAGGTAGGCAGGAGCAAGGTAGTAAGTCATATGCATCCAGGTCCCAGTATAGTGCTGGCAGTAAGCCAAATTATCCCCTGTGTCCTAAGTGTGGTAGGGCTCATTTGGGTGAGTGTTGGAGTAAGAAGAGGGGTTGTTTTCACTGTGGTGACATGGGTCATAGAGTTAGAGATTGTCCACAGAATGGACAAGGACATCGTGACTATCGCCCTCAGACCCAGACTTAGACTGTTAGTGCTTCAGTTCCAGCGACTCGCCCAGCCCCAGCTCAGGGTGCCTCTTCTAGCAATGCTGGCGGGCAGCGCCAGAATAGATTCTATGCTTTACCGTCCCGCCAGGAATAGGAGGACTCTTTCGATGTTGTTACTGGTATGCTTCGTATATTTCAGTTTGATATATATGCTTTGTTGGATCTGGATCCAGTTTCTTATATGTTACACCTTTGATTGCTATGAATTTTGAAATGAGTTCTGAGATTATTCCTGAGCCTATCCTAGTTTCTACCCCAGTGGGTGATTCGATGGTTTCCCAGAAAGTGTATAAAAAGTTTCCTGTTGCCGTTCTTCATAGAGTCTTGTTGGCTGATCTGATTGAGTTAGACATGGTAGATTTTGATGTGATTTTGGGTATGGACTGGCCGTATTCTTTTTATGCCTCTATTGATTGTCAGACCCGAGTGGTCAAGTTTTAATTTCCGGGTGCATCCGTGTTTGAGTGGTCTGGGAATTCTGTGTCACCCGAAAGTCATTTTATCTCTTACCTCAAAGCTAGAAAGCTTATTTCCAAGGGGTGTATTTACCATTTGGTTAGAGTCAAAGACACTAAGTTTGAGACTCCAACTCTCCAGTCTGTTAACATCGTCAATGAGTTTTCTGATATCTTTTCGGATGATCTCCCAGGGATACCTCCTGATAGAGAGATAGAGTTTGGGATTGATCTTATTCCCGATACTCAGCCCATTTCTATTCCTTCTTATCGTATGGCCCCTGCAGAACTTAAAGAGTTAAAAGAGCAATTCAAAGATATACTAGATAAGGGTTTCATAAGGCCTGGTATTTCTCCTTGGGGTGCTCCTGTGTTGTTTGTGAGAAAGAAAGATGGCTCTTTGCGTATGTGCATTGATTACCGCCAACTGAATAAAGTCACCATAAAAAATAAGTACCCCCTTCCGAGAATAGATGAATTGTTTGACCATATGCAAGGTGTAAGTTATTTCTCAAAGATAGACCTTCGTTCCAGCTATCATCAACTCAAAGTTAGGGAGTGTGATATCCTGAAAACCGCTTTTTGAACTCGTTATGGCCATTTTAAGTTTCTTGTTATGTATTTTGGGTAAACTAATGCCCCAGCAGCTTTCATGGACCTCATGAATCGAGTGTTCAGACCATATCTGGATATGTTTGTCATAGTGTTCATCGATGATATACTGGTGTACTCCCGTAGTGAGGATGGACATTCTGATCATCTTCGAACTGTCTTGGAAACCCGTAGAGATCACAAGTTGTTTGCCAAGTTCAGTAAGTGTGAGTTTTGGCTAAGCTCAGTTGCTTTTCTGGGTCATATCATTTCTTCCGAGGGTATTAGAGTTGATCCCCAAAAGACCAAAGCTGTTAGAAATTGGCCTAGACTTATATCTTCGACTGATATATAAAGTTTCTTGGGTTTAGTTGGCTATTACCACCATTTTGTTGAGGGTTTCTCCTCTATAGCGTCTCCTATGACTCGGTTTACCCAAAAGAAAGTGAAGTTCTTGTGGTCCAAATCTTGTGAGAAGAGTTTTCAGGGGTTGAAGGCTCGACTCACTTCAGCCCCTGTTTTGACTTTGCCTGATAGTGTTGATGGTTTTATGGTGTATTGTGATGCTTTGAGAGTTGGGTTGGGTTGCGTATTGATGTAGAAGGGTAAGGTGATAGCTTATGCTTCTAGACAGTTGAAACCCCATGAGAAAAATTACCCCACCCATGAACTTGAGTTGGCTACTGTTGTGTTTGCTTTGAAAATCTAGAGACACTATTTGTATGGTGTCCATGTTGATGTTTTCACTGATCATAAGAGTCTGTAGTATGTGTTTACCCAGAGAGAATTGAATCTTAGGCAGAGACGATGGTTAGAATTATCAAAGGACTATGATATGAGTGTGCTATACCTCCGGGCAAGGCTAATGTTATGGTGGATACCCTAAGTAGAGTGTCCATGGGTAGTGTTTCGCATGTGGTAGAAGGTAAGAAAGAGTTAGCTCGTGATGTACATCGTTTAGCTAGATTGGCGGTTAGGTTGTTTGACTCTACTGAAGGTAGTATAGGGGTTCAGAGTAGTTCCCAATCCTCCTTGGTTTTGGAAGTGAAGGAAAAGCAATACTTAGATGCTAGTTTGGTCAGACTGAAGAAGTTAGTCAAGGACCAAAAAGTAGAGGTTTTATCCCAAGGGGGAGATGGTGTATTGAGATTGCAGGGTAGATTGTGTGTCCCGAATGTTGATGATCTGAGATAGAAGATTATGGCTGAAGTGCACGGGGCGTGATATTCTATTCATCCTAGTGCCACCAAGATGTACC
>NW_025879139.1:0-1578 GCF_002878395.1 Capsicum annuum
AATGACCCATGGGTTCAAAGGCTTCTCCATGCTGTAGAGACCAATGTGGCTTGGCTTCAACCATTGATGACTGCTAACAATTATGACTCCCTTGTGCATCTGGTCATCGACTTTGTTGTTAAGAGGCTTGAGGTTATCATGATGCAAAAGAGATTCAGTCAACTTGGAGGTCTTCAACTTGATAGAGATGTTCGAGCCCTTGTGAGCTACTTCTCCAACATGACCCAGAGGACTGTTAGGGACAAATTTTCTCGTCTAACCCAAATGGCTACAATTTTAAACTTGGAGAAGGTATCTGAAATTCTGGATTTCTGGGGTGAAAATTCAGGACCCATGACCTGGAGACTTACTCCAGCTGAGGTTAGAAGAGTGTTGAGTTTGAGAGTTGACTTCAAATCTGAAGCAATAGCGGCTCTTAAGCTGTAACCTTTTTTTATGGTTTATCTTGTTCGATATCTCTTTATAAGCTTGATGATGTTACATTTTTTCGGGTTTATTTAACTTCTATAAGAGATTGTTACATGAAATCTATGGAATATTGTTAGGTCTTCTATTTTTACTCTCAGCCGAATACTTTTCCTTTACTAAATTTCTTCTCACTCCTTGTCTTAACGTGTCTCTTTAGCATGTTTTATCTTCAAAATAGCTCGTTGATTGTTGTCACGGTGATTATGTATGTCTGACGATATGTGTGTTCAGGTATTACTTCTCAGAGATGATATCATGCATTTAGCTCTGTTTGAAAATCACAGGTTGTGTTATATTCTGAGAATTTAATCTGATTGTTCATGCAATTTTAGGCTGAGCTTGGCATTATTTGTTTGCGATTTGGATTGAGTTTCTTTTTTGGTAATCCAGGCACTGTTAACGGGCTATTCGCTCCCCTTGTTTGGTTGCTATATTGAGTTTCTTTTTTGGTAATCCAGTCACTGTTAACGGGCCATTCGCTTCCCTTGTTCCAGCAATTTTACATTGCTTATCAATTGGTTCAAATATGAAGGGGAGCCTTGGCATAACTGGTAAAGTTGCTGTCACATGACCAGGAGGTCACGGTTTCAAGCCGTGGAAACAACCTCTTGCAGAAATGCATGGAAAGGCTGCGTACAATAGACCCTTTGGCCCTTCCCGGACCCAATGTGTAACAGGAGCTTTAGTGCACTAGGCTGTCCTTTGCCCTTTCAGATTATATCCATATCACGTGGTATGATTTTCTGTTATATAAAAGGTGAGGAATCACCTCACGGCTGACATTGTTTTGTTACGTCATTCAGATCAAATGTGGGGATATTCTTCAGTGTTGAATTTAGCTTCTTGGCTAATGTACTGAACTGGTAACATTAGTCTGCAAGTAATGGGCTAAAGAATGAGCCTACCCTTTGACATAACTTGTAGCTAGGAGTAATGGGATAAACATGTCTTACTTATCTATTCCAGTTCCCATCCTGTAATTTTGAGCATTTCTTGTTTGATTGACAGAGTGCTTTCTCTGCATGATTAACTGATTGTTGTATCATGGTGTCAAGGAATGGCAGTACTGTTGGTATGGCTATAGGGATCATCTTGAAAGAACAGAAGTTT
>NW_025879140.1:0-4619 GCF_002878395.1 Capsicum annuum
TTCAAAACCCTTCTGAAAAATAGGACTTTACTTTCTGTTTCGGACCCTCCTGAAAAATGAGACTTTACTTTCTGTTCAGGACCCTCCTTAAAAATGAGATTTTACTATATGTTCATGACCCTCTGATAAATGGGACTTTACTTTATGTTCAGGTCCCTCCTAAAAAATGGGATTTTACTTTCTGTTCAGGACCCTCCTAAAAAATGAGACTTTACTTTATGTTCAGGACCCTTTTGAAAAATGGGATTTTACATTCTGTTTTGGACCTTACTGAAAAATAGGACTTTACTTTCTGTTCAGGACCCTCCTCAAAAATAGGACTTTACTTTCTGTTCAATACCCTCCTAAAAAATGAGAGGTTACTTTATGTTCAGTACCCTTCTGAAGAATAGTATTTTACTTTCTGTTCAGGACCCTCCTGAAAAATGGGACTTTATGTTCTGTTTAGGACCCTTCTGATAAATAGAACTTTACTTTCTGTTCAGGACCCCCATGAAAAATGGGATTTTACATTCTGTTTTGGACCCTACTGAAAAATAGGACTTTACTTTTTGTTCAGGACCCTCCTGAAAAATAGGACTTTACTTTCTGTTCAAAACCCTCCTTAAAAATGAGAGGTTACTTTATGTTCAGGACCCTTCTGAAGAATAGTATTTTACTTTCTGTTCAGGACCCTCCTGAAAAATGGGACTTTACGTTCTGTTCAGGACCCTTCTAAAAAATAAAACTTTACTTTCTATTCAGGCCCCTCATGAAAAATGGGATTTTACTTTCTGTTAAGTCCTTTCTTAAAAATGGGAGGTTACTTTATGATCACGACCCTCCTGAAGAATAAGATTTTACTTTTTGTTCAGGACCCTCCTGAAAAATGGGACTTTACTTTCTGTTCAGGACCTTCTTAAAAAATAGGAGGTTACTTTATGTTCTGGACACTCCTGGGGAATAGTATTTTACTTTCTATTCAGGACCCTCCTAAAAAATGGGACTTTACCTTCTGTTTAGGACACTCCTAAAAAATAGAACTTTACTTTCTGTTCAGCACCCTAATGAAAAACGGGATTTTAATTTCTATTAAGGACCCTTCTTAAAAATGGGAGGTTACTTTATGTTCACGACCCTCCTGAAGAATAGGATTTTACTTTCTGTTTAGGACCCTCCTGAAAAATGGGTCGTTATTTTCTGTTCAGGACACTCCTGAAAAATGGGGCTTTACTTTCTGTTAGGACCCTCACTAAAAATGTGACTTTAATTACTGTTAGGGATTTTACTTTCTGTTCAGGACCCTCCTGAAAAATAGGATTATACTTTTTGTTTAGGACCCTCCTGAAAAATGGGACTTTACTTTCTGTTCAGGACCCTCCTAAAAATTAGGAATTTACTTTCTATTCAGAACGTTCCTGAAAAATGAGATTTCACTACTATTCAGGACCCTCCAAACAAATGAGATTTTACTTTCTGTTCAGGACCCTCCTAAAAAAAGATTTTACATTCTTTGTAGCACCCTCTTGAAAATTAGAATTTTTCTTTCTGTTTCGGACCCTCCTGAAAAATGGGATTTCACTTACTGTTCAGGACCCTCCAAAAAAATGAGATTTTATATTCTGTTCAGCACCCTCCTAAAAATGATATTTTACTTTCTGTTTAGGACTCTCCTAAAAAATGGGACTTTACTTTCTGTTCAGGACCCTTCTAAAAAATGGGATTTTACTTTCTATTCAGAACCTTCCTGAAAAATGAGATTTTACTACTATTCAGGACCCTCCAAAAAAATGATATTTTACTTTTTGTTTAGGACCCTTTGAAAAAAGAGATTTTACGTTCTTTGTAGCACCCTCTTGAAAATTGGAATTTAACTTTCTGTTCAGGACCCTCCTGAAAAATGGGATTTCACTTTCTATTCAGGACCCTCCAGAAAAATGGGATTTTATATTTTGTTCAGCACCCTCCTAAAAAATGATATTTCACTTTCTTTTTAGGACCCTCCTAAAAAATAGGATTTTACTTAATGTTCAGGACCCTCCTAAAAAATAGGATATTACTTTCTATTCAGGACCCCACTGATAAATAGGATTTTACTTTCTGTTTTGGAGCCTACTGAAAAATAGGACTTTACTTTCTGTTCAGGACCCTCCTAAAAAATAGGACTTTACCTTCTGTTCAGGACCCTCCTGAAAAATGAGATTTTACTTTCTGTTAAGGACCCTCCAAAAAATAGGACTTTAGTTTCTGTTCAAGACATTCCTGAGAAATAGAAATTTACTTTCTGTTCAGGACCCTCATGAAAAAAGGGACTTTACTTTCTTTACAGGACCCTCCTAAAAAATGAGTCTTTACATTCTATTCAGGACCCTCCTGAAAAATGGTACTTTACTTTCTGTTTAGAAACCTTCTGAAAAATAGGACTTTACTATCTGTTTCAGACCCTCCTGAAAAATGAGACTTTACTTTTTGTTCAGGACCCTCCTTAAAAATTAGATTTTACTATATGTTCATGACCCTCTGATAAATGGGACTTTACTTTATGTTCAGGACCCTTCTAAAAAATGGAATTTTATTTTCTGTTCAGGACCCTCCTAAAAAATGAGACTTTACTTTATGTTTAGGACCCTTTTGAAAAATGAGATTTTACATTATGTTTTGGACCCTACAGAAAAATAGGACTTTACTTTCTGTTCAAGACCCTCCTGAAAAATAGGACTTTACTTTCTGTTCAAGACCCTCCTAAAAAATGAGAGGTTACTTTATGTTCAGTACCCTCTTGAAGAATAGTATTTTACTTTCTGTTCAGGACCCTCCTGAAAAATGGGACTTTACGTTCTATTCAGGACCCTTAAGAAAAATAAAACTTTACTTTCTGTTCAGGACCCTCATGAAAAATGGGATTTTACATTCTGTTTTGGACCCTACTGAAAAATAGGACTTTACTTTCTGTTCAGGACCCTCCCTAAAAATGTGACTTTAATTACTGTTAGGGATTTTACTTTTTGTTCAGGACTCTCCTGAAAAATAGGATTCTACTTTCTGTTTAGGACCCTCCTAAAAAATGGGACTTTACTTTCTATTCAGGACCCTCCTAAAAAATGGGATTTTACTTTCTATTCTGAACCCTCCTGAAAAATTAGATTTTACTACTATTCAGGACCCTTCAAAAAAATGAGATTTTTCTTTCTGTTCAGGACCCTCCTAAAAAAG
This sequence comes from Capsicum annuum, assembly GCF_002878395.1. Classification (NCBI taxonomy): domain Eukaryota; kingdom Viridiplantae; phylum Streptophyta; class Magnoliopsida; order Solanales; family Solanaceae; genus Capsicum; species Capsicum annuum. The sequence continues at coordinate 3,193 of NW_025879140.1, forward strand.
AGATTTTACTTTCTTTGTAGCACCCTCTTGAAAATTGGAATTTTACTTTGTGTTCAGGACCCTCCTGAAAAATGGGATTTCACTTTCTGTTCAGGACCCTCCTAAAAATGGGACTATAGTTTCTGTTCAGGATACTCCTTAAAAATAGGCTTTTACTTTCTATTCAGGACCCTCCTAAAAAATGCGACTTTAGTTTTTGTTCAGAACCGTCCATAAAAATTGGAACTTACTTTCTGTTCAGGATCCTCCTGAAAAATGGGAATTCACTTTTGATTCAGGACCCTCCTGAAAAATATGACTTTACTTTCTGTTCAGGACCCTCCTGAAAAATGGGACTTTACGTTCTGTTCAAGACCCTCCTAAAAAATGAAACTTTACTTTCTGTTCAGGACCCTCATGAAAAATGGGATTGTACTTTCTATTAAGGACCCTCCTTAAAAATGGGAGGTTACTTTATGTTAATGGCCCTCTTGAAGAATAGGATTTTACTTTCTGTTCAGGACCTCCTAAAAAATAGGACTTTATTTTCTGTTCAAGATACTCCTGAAAAATAAGACTTTACTTTCTATTCAGGACTCTCCCTAAAAATGTGACTTTAATTTCTGTTTAGGACCCTCATAAAAAATGTGATTTTACTTTCTGTTCAGGACCCACCTGAAAAATAGGATTCTACTTTTTGCTAAGGACCCTCCTGAAAAATAGGACTTTACTTTCTGTTCAGGACCCTCCTAAAAAATGGGATTTTACTTTCTATTCAGAACTCTCCTGAAAAATGAGATTTTACTTCTATTCAAGACCATCCAGAAAAATGAGATTTTACTTTCTGTTCAGGACCCTCCTAAAAAATGAGATTTTACTTTCTTTGAAGGACCCTCCTGAAAAATGGGATTTTCCTTTTTGTTCAGGACCCTTCTAAAAAATGGAATTTAAGTTTCGGTTCAGGACTCACCTGAAAAATGAGATTTTACATTCTGTTCGGGACCCTCCTAAAAATGGGACTATAGTTTCGGTTCAGGACACTCCTGAAAAATAGGAATTTTCTTTCTGTTTAGGACTCTCCTGAAAAATGCGACTTTACTTTCTGTTCAGAACCATCCATAAAAATAGGAATTTACTTTCTGTACAGGACCCTCCTGAAGAATAGTATTTTACTTTCTGTTCAGGACCCTCCTAAAAAATGGAAGTTTACGTTCTGTTCAAGACCCTCAAGAAAAATTGGATTTTACTTTCTGTTAAGGACCCTCCTTAAAAATGGGAGATTTCTTCATGACCCTCCTAAAGAATAGGATTTTATTTTCTGTTCAGGACTCTCCTGAAAAATGGATCTTTACTTTCTGTTCGGGACCCTCCTGAAAAATGGGTCTTTACTTTATGTTCACAACCCACCCTAAAAATGTGACTTTAATTTCTTTTCAGGACCAACATAA
>NW_025879141.1:0-1286 GCF_002878395.1 Capsicum annuum
ATCCAGAAAACATCGACTTATGCCTAAAAAATGTTTTCTGCTATGACTTTTTTATGCTGCTTGTTCAATTTCTGTGTTATTATCTTTTTTCGAGAAAATGACAAAATAGTTTCTTATATTTGATAGTAAGTTCCAAAATACCTTAAGCAAGAGGTTGGGGGTTCGATCCCCATCTCTGGTGAATGAAAAAAACTTTGTTGTCAGTTCCCTATCGCTTAGTGTGCTGACAGTGGAAACGAAGGATTAGTCTCATGCTGCCGGCTGTGGGGATATCTTGGGAAACAAAAAAAAATTCCAAAATAGTACCGGTTGAATTGTTTTGGTCCTTTTTAACTTTGTTAAAAGTAAGCATTTTTGAGTTTTGATCTTTGTCAAATATTTATCAAATTTAGATTGTTGCTGTTGTTGTAATATAAGAACTCGAAACCAAAATAAGCCACAAAATTAAAAAAGTGATTAAAATAGGCCACCTATTTAAAAAGTTACCAAAATAGGCTAAATGTAATAAATTTTTACGTTTTCCACTTTTTCTTAATGGTCAACACGGTTTGTAAAACGTAATAATTTATTACGTTTTACAAACAGTGTTTGTAAAACATAATAACTTATTACATTTTTCACAAAAAATAAAAAACAATGTGCTATCACATCTTCTTTATGTCAAATCATGTAGTTTGTAATAATTTATTACGTTTTACAAACAATATTTGTAAAACATAATAATTTATTAGAAACTACAAACAGTATTTGTAAGTTGTAATAAATTATTACAACCTATACCTTTGCACCTACTCATATCACATCACCATTACTTTTTTCACTTTTAAATTTAACCCACCCCACGTATAACCCTCTCACCCCACCCTACGTAGAATCCTCCTACCCCCCCCCCCACCCCACCCAACCGCCCCCTGCCCCTGCCCTTTTTTTAGGTATTAAGACTAAGCTTGACCCCACCCCAACCCCCACCAAACCGCCCCTGCCCCTGCCATCTTATTTAAATGTAAACCCCTCACCCCTACCTAACTGTCCCATCCCATCTCTCCTTTACCTAGTTCTTTTTTTGTGTGTGTGTTTTAAAAATATGAAATTAACGTTTTCGATTAATGTTTCATATTAGTTACTGATTAGTGTTTCGATTAAGATTTTGAGGAGACTCACATGGACAAATATGTTTTTTATTATAATTAATGGAGTAAGAAATCACAATTTAAGTCACCGGTGTAAAAAAATCAAACTGATAAAAATGTTATTGATTTATGTTTATCGGGTTAATGATTTTTTAA
>NW_025879142.1:0-3763 GCF_002878395.1 Capsicum annuum
TAGAATGATCATTTGGAGCTAACATTACTCTTCTTTTCCTGGTAAGTCTTAAGTTTATATCAGAGTTTTGCCTTATAGGGTGGCATCTATTTCCAGAAATCCTTGATCTACAGATAGAAAGTTAGACTGTGGGATCTTTATTACAATATAGGGCCTAAGAGTCATACAACACTAGGAATTGGGACTTGAGCATTCTCAGTAAACCACAGAGCACTTAACAATAGAAGTTTTGATCGTGTTTAAGCCTCAATGACTCATGAAGATAGCAAAAGATCTGCACTGTCTGAACTCTCATAGTTAATTTAGTTATCTGCATTGTCTGATAGTTAATTTAGTTTAGTTGAAAACTTTCTTATAATAGAACCAATGGTTAGCATGAGGAGGGAGGAGGAAAAAACAAGGTATGTTAACTTTTCTATTTTGTATGTTGCACAACTTTCTCAAGAATAAACATGATATAGATGATCTTACTTTAGATTCTTCTTGGAGTTGTTTTGGAATTCCTTATGAATAATTATATTGTTTGCATAATATATTTATTCAGATTGCTAAGTCTGACTAGCTTAATGTCCTCTTTACTTATATTAAAATCGGTTTATTGATTGATTTTTATACTTCGCATTTTTATGTAGCCAAGTGATGCGGTTAGTGGACCCATTTCGCCCATGGATGCAAGGAGATCACGTGATAATAATGATCATAATGACATTCTTTGATTTCGTTGCATTTGTCTTGGATATGCAATTATGAAGATGTAATTGTGTGGTTGGAGTGGATCTTAGAATATTGAAGTTTTTGTGTTTAAATTTAATTTTGGAGTTTGAAGATACTAGTTAATGTTGAAAATTTGGAGTTTGAAGATGTTAATGTTGAAAATTTAATTTTGAAGTTTAATGCTCAATGTATTTTTGATATGCTTGTCAATTACAATGTTTAATTACTCATGTTGTATTAATGATATATGAATTGAACAAATATTGGATTGTAGGTTATGTCTAAAGGAACAATTAAATTTGAGCTAAAATTAGAATCTATAATTAGTTATTGAAAATAAAAAAAAAATACAGAGGTTTTAAACCCCCGCAACTTTTAAATAAAAATTTATTATAAAAATAATTAAATTTAGAGTAACGGGGTCAACCGCCGCAAAATAACCACCGCAAATTAATTATGTGGTCAAAAAAAACTGCTGCAAATTGTTTGTGACGACTCGAATTGTGGGGGTTTTGGGAACCGCCAGAATTATATTTTGCCGTAAAATTAACCCCTGCAATTTGATTCGTTTTTTGTGGTGTGCGCCCATTTGTCCGAATCAGTCCAACTTTTTAGAATCATTGCTTCTTTTGAAGCAACACCTTTTAGCTATAAATATTTGATTTTTTCTTATATATTGGAATGAAATTTTAAAGTTAAAAACTCCTCTTTCTTACAAAAACTCAAGTGTGATTTGATACCGTTGAGTGAGCTCATTGTTCAATAGAATTTGAGGTACCGCTATTCCACCGAAGTGAATCATTTTATCCTAGGAAGATATATTACATAACCTCGGGTACTTGAGGGAAATAGTTTTCTTAAGAAAACACTGTGAGCTGAGTGGACATGATTCTTCTATCTTTATCTCTTTCTAAGTTTGGCTTACTATTTTTCAGAAATAGTTCAAACTTTACTTTTGTTGTTCGTAAGTTGGTTTGAACTTATTATTGAAGTTCATATTTGTAAATACAGACTTAGAACTGCATTTGGTTGCTTATTCTTTAGTTTGAACTTGGTGGTTTATAATTTAGTTTGAACTTATTGTTGAAGTTCATAATATTGAATACGAATTTAATTTAACAAAAATTACACATCTCATATGACATGTTTAAGATTAAAGATTTAAAAGATATTTTGCATATTAAATACATTTTTATAAAACTACAATATACAGAAATCCTTAAATTGAAATAACTAACTACGAATAATGTTTCTAGTCTTATCACTAAATCGCTGGTAGCTTACACTTTTTTTAATAATTTGTCATTTGTTGTTTGCTAAATAGGAGAGTGACTAATGACAAGTTTTTTGTTTAGATACAGAATATGTACATCGCTAATTTGAACTTTTATAGTAATGTGTATATGAGCTAAACTAACACACCCAAAACAAAGCGGAGAGTATCCTTTTTAGTGTCTTGTACTTTCGTTTGAGGAACAACTACAAAATTATGCATTTATATTTTGAATAATGCATAATTATTTGTTATTATTAACATATCGAGTATACAAACCTCCATGGTTCCATGCCTATAATTTCTTGAAGATCTTGGAGCCTACTCCGATTTCATTTTGAACATGATACTATTTCCATCACATGGTGTACATGGCATGTGGAACAGGATAATGTTGGAATATTTATGAGATTATTTTATTTTATTTTTTGTTTATTTACTTTACTACATATTATAAGGGAGGATGACCAAGTTTGGTCGTCCTCACACTACATATGTGCAATTAAGTCTGGGCCCCATGAATAGTAAAAAAATTAAAGAATTCATGAAAGTTTTCAAGATGTCACTTTATATATTTGTAATTAATTGTGAGGCCCATGAATTTGAACCACGCATAATTTTTTACATTATTCACCCTTCTTTTTAAAAGCTATCTTCTCAAAATTATTACCTATCATTCTACGGTGTAGAAAATTTCTTCAAAGATCATCACAAATATGCATTTTCATTCTTATCTTATCTTGTACTTTGTAGCATGATTCATCACTATAAATCTGAAATTACTTTACTACTTAATATAAGAGACAATCACAACTTTCGTCGTCCTCACAGTTAAAATTGATGAATCAAAATGCTACACGTTGTCCTCCAACTCCTTTTGTTTTTAATTCATTCGACGTGGCCTCTATCATTTGTATATCATATTATAGTAATTTGTGTTGGTATTTTCTTTCCTTACTTTATCTGCTCTATTAGTCATTTTTAAATTGAATTATTTTATGTGCTTTTAATATTACTTTTTTCAATTATATATAAGAAATACTAAATTTTAGTAGTCCTCACAAAGCTATTTTAGTAATTTTAATTAAATTATTAATTCATTAAAATTATAGTATGTAGTTGATAAAGATAAAATTACTTTATTTCTTTGCTTGCAAAATGATACTTTGTATGTGGTGTGTCATGATATCATGAGAAATTATGACTGAGTTTTTTTTTCTTTGAATCTTAATTGTTTAACTATTTTAAAAAAAATATATAAGTAGGAAAGAAATTATATAGTGGAAAATCAAATCTTCACCGATAAGGTGAAAGTTCAGGCCGACAATTAACTGAATTATTTAGATTCCACTATTATTTTAACTAATGTGTAAATTTTTTAACCAATTATACTAGGTTGTATTTATTTCTGATGAATTGAGTATGGTTCACAATATTTCCTAAATGAATTGAATTGAATTTTTTTATGGACAATTTTATCTTACTTTTGAAATTATCAATAAAATATTTTAAATACTGGAAGTTGAAATTATTAATAATATAAAAATAAAGGTTGTGACATCAATCAATATCAGATTATTTTTAAAATACTTTTTAATTAATTGAGAATTAATATTCTTAAGCATAAGCTAAAAATAAAGAATTAATAGATTCTCGAGGTTCATTTTGATGATTTTTTTCCTTAATTTAATGTAACACTAAGCTTAAATTACGATATCAACTAGCTTAAATTTTTACAACGTGAAATTATGAATAAAATTAAGATTTAATAAATAT
>NW_025879143.1:0-2072 GCF_002878395.1 Capsicum annuum
CTAGTTCAACATGTTACTAATATCCATGCAAAATTTGGCAATGCAGTGCATGTATATGAGAGTAGCTTATTTGGAACATATCAATTGGAGTAGAAAGGGAAGACGATTAAAATGAATAATTTAACTTGTATACACAAGACAACAATTACACTAACCAATAGGTATCAAGTGTAATTGTGTATATAAAATTAAACATGAACTCAAGTTCACCTTTTTAAGAGGATGGGGGATAGGATAAGTAACTACTACGGTAGTGAATGATGTCTGGGGTATTGTGAGTATTAGTATCCTCATATTAGTAGAGAATTATTTCCAAATGTGATTGGATTCCTATATATAGCTTGTAAAACCTTATAGGTAAAGCTTTTGATGCCCACAAGTCATAAAAATGATTTTTGGTATGAATTGGTGTCTTGTTGATGTCGTACTAGCTCAGATCTAGTCCATCATGTGAGAAGTTCGAGATGATGGACATTTGGATCAAGGGTTGCCATATGGATCCGACCCAAAATATTTTTTTGATAAGAAATGAGAAGTTACAATTTTCAAAATAAAGAGGGAACAACTACCTGGTAACTGATAATTTAAAATTGAAAATTCTCTTTAAAAGAAATCTTCTTATTCATCAATATAAACAAGAAATATCATAAAAAAACAAAATGGGTGACAAAAGATAACACAATTTTCTTTCTCCATACATCATATACAATAAAAAGAGGCATTTAGTTTGTGGATTAAACTTCGTTTCTTAATGATTCAAAGATTGACTTCGGTCGATTATTTTTTATGGAAAAATCTATCACTTTCACTGCAACATATTTAGGTACACAATGTGATTTTGCTTTGATTTACTTTTAGAAAGATATCCTCCTAGAATAAAATTATTCACTTCAGCAAATGGAGATACCTCAAATTTGCTTAACTGCGAACTCACTCAATGATTTGCAAATCACACTTGACTTTTTAGGAAGAAGAACAATTTATAACTTCAAAATTTGAGTCAATACTCGAGAAAAAAATAGGTACTTATAACAAAAAGATGTTGCTTCTGAAAATAAGAAATGTTTTATGAAGGGTTGCAGATTTTTGAAACAAGCCCACATGCGGTCGCATGTCATTTCTTTCTCAAAATAAAAAGAAGACAATTGACTTGCTTTGTCATATGCGAACCCATATACGTCTGCAGATGACCATTTATGCCTACATATCATTTTTTCATCATTCAAATAGTGAACTAAAGGATCACATCTCTTTGATGTGTGTTGTGACATGCATCTGTAAATAGAAGAAAAAAATTTAGATCAATATTTTGGATTAAAAAATTATTAACACTCAAGTTTGAAATTAATATTGACTTAAACATAATCTCTTAATCAATCATTTGACAAATCCAAATTCAAATCCAAAGTCTAGCTGGGCGACGGTGTAAGGCTTATCTTCTTCTATACTTAAGTACAAGAATTTTCCTTTCTCCCACTAATGTGGGAGAACACTCTTTTTATAAAGTGAACACACATTTCACTTTTTCTTCATTTTCTTCCCTCCATTTTTCATTCACATTTTACTTAGAATCCAACAGTCTCTAACATGAATGGGGAATGACTATATGATCAAAAAGTATCCAGACAAGTGTGTGATTTACAAGTAAAGACTAATTTCATCTAGATAAGTAGGTTTTCCTTTGAATTTCCTTAGTGAACTTTTATCAAATGCACTTGGTCCATTGGTAGATGTGATATCTTTCATTCATCAAACTTTATTGTACACCTAGACAACACAAACCATAAAACTAGCCTTCTACCATTTATGATTCTCACAATTTTATTTGTATCAACCGTGAACACTATCTAGTTTTATGAATTCTTAAATAATAAGCCTTTACTATCATTCTCCTAGAAGCGACTTCCACTTCATCCCACTGAAACACCTTAAGTTTTGACCCTTACATATTTTCTTGGTTTTAAGATTCTGGTCATCATATGACTTAATGTTACAAGTTGTATGATGTGCGCATGAGTTAAGTAGCCTAAGTCGTATGATGATCAGTAGGTTTGGGGTGTTTTCTGTCTAAG
>NW_025879144.1:0-7658 GCF_002878395.1 Capsicum annuum
TGTTACTGATACTGAATAATTTGCACTTATTATAAATTTAAATTTTTGGTATATTAGATTTCCTTTTACGACAGTTATTATGCTTTTTTTCTATAGGTTTTATAATTCTATCGTCTGCTAAATATAATTCTATTGATGTATCTATTCCTTCTCTAAAACATGCTTTTATTAATATCTCTATACCTCCAAGATATACATATTTTATTGGATCTCCTTTACTTTTTATATCATTTATTTCTTTATTAATTATTACTAACTTTTTCTTTTGCATATCTGCAGTCTATTACATGTTCTTTTTGACACACTACATAATATTCATCTTTTTTTCTAATAAAAATATTTTTTATTGTTGGTATTTTAAATATTTTCTCTACACTTAAATCTAATTCTTTTTCTTTTATTTCATCAAATATATTACTGTCAAATATTATTTTTTGTTCTGTTCCTTCATCATTTAAATATTCTTCCTTTGATATTATTTAAATATTCACGGCTAACGAGACCGGAGCTCCGCCGCTGCCGGAGAACCAGTGACCTTCTATCACCACCACAATCTTCCTTCCTTCCTATCTTCCTCACAGCTCCGCCACCGCCGCTCCAGCCGACGAAAACACTGGCGCCACCATGAACCAGATCCGCCGGCGATCTCTTTTCCCTCAAGCTCCTTCAGCCACCACCGGCGAAACCAGCTCTATCCGCGCCGTCTTCGTTCCAAAATCTGGCATCCCACTGCCGCCATGAATTCCAACCACCATAACAACTCCGGTACCTCTCTTCCCTCTTTCCCCTCATCGCTACCTCGCCGGATCTAATCGCCGGCGAGCCTCCGACTCACCATAGCAACACTGCTCGCTGGAAAATGGGCCAAATCTGGCCGAAAAACTCATGTCTTAAGTGTTGCCGGCATTCTTTCCGTGAAAGCCACCTTCCCGATTCCTCTTATAATTATTCAATATTTTAATGGGTTTAAGTTTAGCAATGAGATTTTATCTTCTTCGATAAAAGTTTTGATCTTAATTTTGGTGACTGTTTTGATATTGCTTGGAATGCCCTTTCATTGTTAATTGTATGTTGGTGTTTGATATAAAATCTTACTCCATCCACTTGGTTCATGGTGCTATATTTCAGTTGATTTGCTACTGTCTTGCACTTTCTGGATTGATTTTTGGATCTTTTGTTCCTTCACACTTTTTATACTAATAAGGAATAAATACTACAACACTGGCCAATGAAATTATCTCTCTGTCGGATACTTGAGGTCACCCAAATACAAAAGACAATCTTTACTTTTCAAGTTATTTATTTTATATCAAAAATAAATATCTGGCTGATGAAAAAATTCTCCGTCGATTTTTGTTGCCCTTCCAAATAAAAGACGGACATTGCATATAAAAATACGTAATAAAATAAATGAAACTCAGGTGATGATGAATTTTTATAATATCATGATAACACAAAGAATTCTATAAATCGTATCTTGACAAGGCGAATTAGGATGGCCGATGCAATTATTTCGTAGTCATGGTGTATCTAAATTCAATTTGAACCCAGACTTTAACAAAAATAATTCTATTTTAATGTATATTGGTATACATATTGCATGCATAGTTCTTAAATATTAGGATTTGTTACTAACGTGTTTGTACGGGTTCTCGTAACACATTCTGAGGTACTATTTGAAAGAAAGTCTCAAGTTTTATATTTATATTATTTCTCGTTTGTATAATTGTATATAACGATAAAAGATTGTGGAAACTTTACTTTTTGGATGTCGGATGGGGATATTTTTTATTTTACATAATTTTCATAGCTTTTAGGCAAAACTTAGACCGTTAATATTTACATAAAAGAATCAAGTTAATTATGTAATTCATATATTATGTAGTCTTTTTCTTCTCAAATAAATTTTACTTTTCTCCGTAATTTTAATCAGATAAAAATATTACTTGTAAATACTTTTTCCTTTCATGGCACATCAAAATACATTTGTTTTCATACATCATAAAATACTTTTCATTTTCACATGTATTTATACATTTTTATACATATTTTTTACATGTTTTTATAACAATATGTTTTAGTTATATATACATACCTTTATATAGTTTTAAACATTTATATTTTTTCAACAAGATTTATTTTATACTTAATACATACACTTTTTACATTATTTTAAATATATTTCCTCCCTCTTTGATAAATTTAGTCTAGTCGGGTACCACATTTGTGGATCCTGAAAGGTGCCTAACCCCTTCCTTTCGAGATAATTTGAAATCTTACCTAGAATCTCAATTGGTTTTTCATAGACTAAAACATCAATTGCACGTGTTAATAAATAAATAGGTTTCTTTATTTTCCTTAAAAATTAGGTGTCAACTCTGCACAAATGTCAATTATTTAGAGCCCATAAGTCTTGCTTGTTTAACCCATGATTAAAAAATAGGGCATGACAACGTTCAAACGCACACGCAGGTGTATGTGATCGTACAAGTAATATAGTAACTAAGAAAGTCGGATATCGTACCCATGAGGACTAAGCAACTAGTAATTCAACCAACTTTAGTTTTCGATAAGACTGTATTAAGTGCTTTAAAGTATCAAGATAGTGGTAAAGTTTAGAATAATAATGTAAATGAATAAGAAATAACAGTTTGTGACAATAGCAAAGCAAGCAGAGGTTATAAACAGTAATTATGAGAATTCCAGGGTTGGGGATCTTCTAACAATCTTACAAATCTCTATTCTTATCGTAGTCTAGTTGATTATCGGGTTGTTGATTCGCAGGGGTTATAGTACAATTATGGTTTTCCAACCTCTAATCTTCTACCCATATGAACATTGCAACTACATCATTGAGCGGGGATGCAATACTTCATTTAGATGCATAAGGCTATCTTCCTGCAAGTGAACCAAATAAGGCTTTTAGTATATCCCTATCTTAGATGCTAATCTACATTCCCCATTTCATAAAAGAATGAGAACCTTGCTCCTTAATTTCTTCATTCTAACCTATGATTCTCCTCTCGGATTCACATAGGAATATAGATTTATTCTAATGGTGACCACTTATCAAAATAGTAAGCACAAGAAATTAAGAACAAACCATATGATAATTCAACAATAACTACGATAAAGAATATCAAAGTGTAAGCACGTTCTTGGACGCAACCCTAAAACAAGGGTGTGTAACCACTCATGTTTGAATTTAACATCAAAAATAAATAATTAATCATACCAAGAATTAATCTTGAAGTAACGAAGTTCAAAGAAATTCTAAGAACCCTAAAAGAGAGATTTTGTTGTTTTTCTACCGCTATTGTGCTTTCCAAAGTGTTTCCAATTGACTTGATTTGTTCCTTTTATAGCTGGATCCACTTTCCTGCTTTTTCCTATCATCGCGATACGGTATAAGTCTCACCACTATAAGCACTACGATGCGACCTTATTGCGGTGATCTACTAAAATTTGCATTTTGTGAATTGGACCCTCACCACGACTCGGTGCTATCGCGGTGAGCTACTGGAAATCATCGATTACAAATTTCTCCTCCACTGCGACGCAGTGCTACCACATTAGCCCACTGAAATTTAACTTTTACAAATATTTCCTTCACCACATCGCGGAGTTATCGCGCCAAGTTTCTGGAATTTCAATTCTTGGAGACTTGTCATTCACTATGTCGCGGTGAAATCGCGACAGGCTACTGGGTATGTTGTCTCGACTTGTTTTCTCTTCATTGCTCATTCTCTTCTTTCCAAGCTAAGTTCAAGTTTACTAATCTCAGTAAATTGACCTCGTTGCTCCATTCATTATTAACTTCTTGCTCATGTATCCAATCATATTCAATTCTATCATAATTTAGTCCTGCATACACTAATCATGTCCATTAGATAAGGAACGCAATTAAAGCTCAATTACAATCAGAATAGCATATTTTGCCTCTCAGAACAAGTCCAAATATGGGTGAATATTGGTGATTGGACATATAAATACGCCCAATATCACACCTCCACATTCAACATTGAATCTTCCTTGTCTAAACAAATGTTATTCAAATCCAAGTTTACAATTCAGTAATGGAGATGAAATTGGGAGAAGAGTAGAAGAAAGGAGGTTTATACTTCTCTTTAATAAATTATATTAAAGATTAAAGGAATTTAATAAAAAATATATAAAATAAAAGAAATTGAGGGGCTATGTGATCAAAATAAATAGGTTTATAATGATTTTTTAACACTCTTACGCGCTCAATGAATTGAAGGAGGTGAAGGTCTATAACATAATAACATGTTATGCTGAAGGAGGTGATGGTCCATAACATAATAACATGTCACACTAGGGGAGGTGATGTTCCATAACATAATAACATGTTGCTGAAGAAGGTGATAGTCCATAACATAATGATATGTCACGCTGAAGGAGATGATAGTCCAGAACATAATAACATGTCACACTGGAGGAGGTGATGATCCATAACATAATAAGGTGTATATTTATGTTATTTACCTTTAGAACAAAAGCCTGACTTGGGTAAACGCACGCTCTACTCAAAACTATACCAAACTAACCACCTTCAAAATTGTCATGCAATACAATACCATGAAATGAATTCCAATAAATAAAACACATAGTTTGTAGAAGGATCATTACGTTAGTTTCACTAGTGAAATGTTATAATAATAACGTACAAAGATAAACTATATCATATAAAATCACAACCTACGATCATATCAATTACAAAAGATAATTCCACATGTTTTCCAGGAGACGTTCTCTTTGGAATTTTATAGAGATTTTTTTAAAGGAGTTCTCTTTCTTCTTATTAACATGAAGAAAGCATATTTCTTTCTAGAGAGAAGCGTTGCATATTTCTTTTAACATAAATTTATTTGTAAACTTTTCAGACCCCACATGGGTGCTCCGAATTCAATCTTTTTTCAATTTATTTTTCCTTACAAAATAGAGGAAGCAAAATTTGCGACACAAAAGTAAAGTTATTAATTTCCAACATACACTTAGCAATGTACTGTTGACCTGCCATTGAATATATGTTCTTTCACTCCAAGAATGTGAACTCCTACAAAGTAATCTCTCCAATTTATCTTTGACACATCATTATCAAAGTTTTTTCTCTCTTCTTCGGACACATCTTCCATTAGTTTTCTCATGTTGCCATCGTGAAACCTTGCAAAACAACAAACCCAAAGAAAAAGTGAAAAAAAAAAATTAAGCACAAGGTAATTACTCAATATCAAGCATATTGTCTAGTTCTAGATTTAAAGGGAAAATGTCATCATCCTCTGTGATATGTATACAATCTTGATGAAGATAGCTTAAATGCTTAAGATATTGTAAGTGTGTTTTTGTGGTGCTGAAGTTAGCAGTAGAGTCAGAATTTGCAATAAGGGGTTCAAAATATGAAGAAGTAAACACATGAATAAGCTGAAAGAGGTTCAATATCAACTATATATACATACGTAGAGATAATTTTTATCATATTTAAATAGTGTAATTTTTAATTAAAATTATCTTATGTCAGAAACTACCTAGCTCCACCCTTGGCAAAAGTTAATTAGTGATGGTCTTCTCATGTAATAAAAAGATCATACAAGGGTTTCTCGTTCTTATTTATTTATATATGACTATTTTAGTTTTAGTAATGTAACACCAACTTTTTGACGAAATATGTAAAATGTGTATTTCTGTGTGATTTGACTATTTTACCCCTTTTTGTAGTTGCATTATGATATTTCTGGAGTGTGGGTGTGATTGACACAATTTTTTATGCATTTTTGGTACCATTTATGCGATATTGTAGTTTTAGATGGTTCGAGAGCCTTATTTTGGGCTTATGCGGATATCTTTTGATCCATGCGATAGATAGCAGAACAGACTGTGCCAGTAGATCTAGAACATTAATTTTAGACTAGGTAGACCTTTGATTCGGGTCCCAATGCACACGAGCTCATTTTGATCTATTGATCAAAAAGTTAAAAAATTAGAAATATGGGTGGGGGACCCACATTTTATCGAAACAACTTCGAATGAAAAATCTGACTGTGCCAACAGCTTCAGAATGTCGATTTTAGGGTGGTACGTATTTGGTGTTATTTTACAGCTTTTAAATCTCATTTCGACCCTCGGTTTGGACAATCTTGATTTTGAATTTCGAGGGTCAACTCTGTAAAAATGATATTTTTTTTCAAAAACTCAACTTCAAAAGCATGTCCAGAATGTAAAATTTAGTGTGGTTGCATAGTATGTTTACATATATCAGTCGAATGAATTTCGGGCACCCCATTCAGGCACCCCATCGAAGTCCGTTTAGACTTAGAAAAATGTCCAATATATAACTATTTGTTTGCCCTTTTTCTGGCTAATTTTGTCCATTTTTTCACTTTGTGAGTTAAATCCTAAAATAATATGGGAGCTTAAAAGTGAAGCTTGTGAGAGCTTGGGAAGCTAGATTAACATCTATTTCTTGATTCTATTACGGATTTAAGGTAAGAATTCATCTTTTTCTTTGTAATTTCTCAAAATACAAAAAATCTTAGGGCTTGATTTTAGACCCCAGTGTCACTCTTTTTCACTTGAATAATATTTTTATCTTATAATTACTAGTTTTTCATCAACTTAACCTTCAAAACAACCAGATTTCAAAGATTTTACCCCGTAAAGCTTAAAAATGGTTTTTTCTTCAATTTGAACTTCATTTTTTATTTGATTTGGCTTGGGTTTCCAGCTGCATGTTTCTAAACATATGGTGAACACATTTTGAAGTAATATTACGATTTTGCCCTTCTTTTTTGAAAACTCATTTCGGAGGTCCCTTTTAATCCCAAACCAAAAGCAGTCAATATGAGCGTCGTTGATTTTGTTTTGACGCGTAGATTTCATATTTGATGTTTTTAGTGGAGTTTGTGGCTGTATGTGGGGAATAAGACTTTGGAAGCAAAAGTCTTGGTTGCGGTATTTCGGCTTTTGAGGTAGGTTATGGCTTTACTCTTTCATACTGGGCTGAGTAGTAAATGATGATACAAAATGCATGTTAAGGGTGGGAACTAATCTTGAAAAAATGGCTATTTATGTGTTATGTTCTTGTGGGGTCCTAGATGTTATGTAATTATCAAAATTGAGATATTATGTGATATGTGTGACTGTGTGGGATCCTATGTGATATTGATAGCCTTGAATACATGTGAATAATTGTATTGTATTGTTAAAATGCTTAATGTAGTGCCGTTGATGTATTGTGATTATATTCATATTTTATTGGCATATGAGACATATGAAAATTCATGGATAAAACATAAATAATAAGTAGATATTGGCTCGTGTGATTGTAGAAATATATCTTTGTGGTTGATTGTGGAAATATATCATGTGGTTGGTTGTGAAAATATTCATTGTGATTAGTTGTGAGAATTACATCCTCATATCATACTCATTCATGAAACATTGGTACCATCATGGCAACACCTGAGTAACACTGGCAACACCACCTCCTCGAGGGATGTGCCGGAAAGGACATATGAGATATGTAGATTGTATACGGGTTGACGAACCCCCCATGGGTCCTACGTTGGGAGGCTTGCCTCCATAGGTGCATATGGGGATTATGCAATGATCCCTGAGATTGTGCGACAATCTCGTGTATA
>NW_025879145.1:0-10454 GCF_002878395.1 Capsicum annuum
CTTTTTCTTAAATTGTAACTGATTAGTGATACCTTATCCTCGGACAAACGATTATTCTGGACAACCGATTCTTAACTGCTACTTTTCGATTCTCTGATGTTGGTCTTTGAAATTGGACTTATATTCTCTTGGTGAATATTGTATGGTCTATTGGTACATGTATATTATCCCGATTAATCTTGTGGATAAAACACATATGAGGGCAATGACAAGCAGTGATAATCAGTATTCTTACTGCTTGTTCCAGTCATCTTTTTTCCCTTAGATATTGGTGCAATTATTTAGAACTAACAATCTAGATCTATATGCTTGATGGTTATATGTGGATTTCTACTGGAAGTTTGTTGTTCTTTTGGTTGATAGATTTTGAATTGCTTTTTTAAGAGAACTTTCTGTTAGATAGTTTAACAGAGTTAGAATTATGTCATAGAGTACATCTCTTTGAAAAACTAAGTGTAAAGTTCTGTGTAGAAAAAGTTTTTTTGACAATGTGTAAAGTTGGGAGTTTTGGTAGTTGAAGGGGTATGTTAAAATTTAAGGTTCTTGGTGTATGGAAACTTTAGAACATATAGAAGTTGGGAGTTCTGATAGTTGTTAGCATATACCAAGTAAAACATTATGCACTAAGTAAAAACTTCACATATGATACAAAAATGTGGAATCAAACAAACATTTTTATGGTAGAAGATAATAAACAGACTACAAAATATAGTAAGTCAAATACCACATATTTGATTATGAAGATAATCTTTGCCACTCATTACTTAGAGAACTACAGGTCTTTTTCTCCATGTTGCTTTACTTTACTTCTTTACTTTACATAGACTAAAATGTTTCTGTCTATGGGGAATTTAGTTGTAGTCCTTGAATTCTTGTTTTTCTTGGTATTTATTAAAATAAAAAAGTTGAACTTGAGCCCGGGGTCTTTCGGAAATAGCCTCTTTATCTCCACGAGGTAGAGTTAAGGTCTGCCATCTTCGTACACTTTACCCTCCCTAGACACTACTTGTGGGATTTCATTGTTGTTGTTGGTTCTTATTAAAAAGGATATTTCAATTTTTGGTGTTTATGCTCTTATTGACATTATCTTTTATAGCTTCTGTGGATTCTTCAGCTTTGCCCTTGACAGTATCTTTCATTTTGAGTGTAGAGTCTTTAACTGTTTCCCATGTTTGTTGTGCTGTGTTTTTTGCTTTACCAGCCATGTTTTGTGCTGTGTCCGCAACCTTATCCCCCATTGCCTTTGTCTTGCGTATCACCTTTAAAAATATACATTATGTTGATAACATATGTAGTCAATCGAGATCAATCAAAGTTATACATACTAACAGTAGAAGAAAAGATCGCATAACTAGAATCATTGATATTTTGGTTTCATGTCACTAGATATAAAAAGTATCAACTTATTGATTGATAATTTAGAATTGATGCCAAGTAATATAATAGTACGATGGTATAATTAACAGGTTTAATGACTAGCTAGCACACCAGGGTCTTAACCTAACTCAAATAGAAAAGCCTAGCCGATCTGAGAAGTGTTAAATAGACGTTGAATGTAATTTCATTTCTTAGGTAGAAAAAAAGGTGATCTCAAAGAAAAGAAAAGAGCGAAATAGTTTTTTTTTAGATTCTCATAAAGTGAAAATCATTCGCTTAGTGATAATTAAATTTAGGATGTTGGATGACATACAACCAAGATATATATATATATATATATATTTAAGAGTTAAAATTAAACTAAGTCCTTGTGATTTGATCTTCGGCTATCACTTTTTTATGGTTAAGGTTTGAGAGGTTGGGAAAATAACCTATGACATCAAAAAACTATGTTTTTTCTATAAATTATAGAAAATAATAAGTTCATGTTTATCATAATTAGGGTTAAGATGAAAACAATAAGACATTTAATGTGTCATCTCATCAGCAACAGAAGCAGAATCATTTTTCACTTCTTGGCTAGCTTTTTTAGCAGTATCAGCACCTTGTTTTATTGCATCTGCACCCTGTTTCATTGCATCTACACCCTTTTGTACCAAGCCTCTTTTCTTAGTAATTATGAGAAGGATAGTTGTTGAAGCAACAGACTAACAAACTAATAACTGGGTTGCTCAGACTTATTAGTTTGTAAGTAGCCACTTTGTTTGTTGGTTTCCCTCCATTCTGTTAAAACAACAAACAGAATTAGAGATTAATGACACAGTTAGGGAGTTCTCTAGTCAGTTTATGCCTTTTGAGCTAGTACGAATATTTTTTTTTCTGAAAATGAAATCTAAGATGACTACCGTAATCAGTATTCATAGCAATTAAAATTAAATTAATTTTGTTTGCAGGAAAAGGAACTTGGGAGGCCAATAAATCAGGTTGAGGCATTCAAGGCTACGCACACAAAGAATAAAAAAACTCCTGAAGATCCTGATGTTTGGGTTGAGCCACGAGCTCAGCTGACCTATGTAAGCTTCTATTCTAGTAGTTATTACTTTATTTTCTAAATTTGTATCCTAATATTATTATCATTAAATTCAGAATCAATATCTGCTATACATAGCGGATTTTTGCCAAACTCAGCCAGAAGATAGGCGAGACCTACCACTTAGCTAAGAGCAGAATGAGAGAATATGGTTAGATGCAGTTGGTGGCCCAAATAGGTATGGATATGCTTATGGCTTGCCCCAACGAACCTTTCGGGAATTTCATTCGAAACTAGAAGGCCTCTATAGTTTCCAGGATGATGAGTCAAGGGAGAAGATTTTGGCTTTGAAGTAGCAAATAACTGAGTTATCTAGCGAAGCTAAGGCCTTGCAGGCTAGGGAAAGAAAAAGAGATATACAGTGTGTAGGAATGAAGACCCAATTCGATGCATTACTTGCTTCGGGGGGATTCCCCCTTGTACCAGTGATGTAGTACGCCTTCCTCAACCTCCACAGTCTCTACCTATTTCACATGGAGTATATGGTCAATACAGAGATATGACTGAGGAACCCAGCAGTGATGAAGATGATGAGGATTACTATGCGAAAAATACACTGCCGCGTTGTTAAAGTTGAATGTTGTCTAGATAATCCAAACTATATACTTTATGGTGGTTTATTTGAATTCTTAAGTGTTTTTGAATGCATTAAAACTTTAAAGTTGTAGGAACAATAGTAGTGTTAAATAACTTATGACTAATGTTTTGTTTGTTCAATTTCAAGGTATTTAAATTTTATTTTCATTTTGTGGTTATTGGAATAATTTTACTTGTGTTTGTTATAGTTTTATTGATTGTTGGGAGTTCTTGGAGCTCGATATAATTGATTATATTATATATTATTGAATTAAATTAAAATGGTAGATATTTGTAAAAGCTATTTTTTTGCGAAAAAGAGACCTCATGAGGTTGCTATTTCGCATTTTCATTTTTTCTCAAATGAACAAAAGAGACTTAATGAGGTCTCCTTTTCACAATTTCATTTTATACATGCTCAAATAAAAGACTGCAAGAGATCGCTTATATTTTAAATAAATTATTTATAATAAAAAATTAAGAAATAATAGTGACCTCATGAGGTGTCTTTTAACTAAAAAAAAATAAAAATAAAAAATCAAATAGAGACCTTATGAGGTCTCTTTTTAATAAAATAATAATAATTATTAAAAATAATTTAGAGACCTCACGAGGTCTCTATTCTGTAAAATTCAAGAAATAACCTAGTGACCTCGTGATATTGCTTTTAAGCAACCTCATGAGGTCTCTTACAAAAAGCGACCTATGTTTTAGAGACCGTCTATTGAGGTCACTTTTGAAGTCTCTGTTTGAGGAAAAGAGACCTCATGAGGTCTCTTTTTTAAGTCTCTTTTTACAGCTTTTTTAGTAGTGTTGCTTCTAAAACACAATTGAATGAGTAGATTTCACTTTTTAGAGCAATATTGAAAGACTCAATAAATAAATAAGAACTATCAGGTCCCTAGAGAAGAGTAACTTCCTACTTTTTGAGAGCGCAATTTTTGCCTTTCTGAGAAATTTCGTTTTGTGCAAAAACTAGGTTTGACCAATGTCACATCTTTGCTTATATAGTGATAAAAAAAATGAATGTTTCCTTTTACTGGCTCAGGTGTTCTTACATCATACACAACACTGCTATACAACTATCATACTAACAGACAAAAAAGTACAGTTTAGAACACGGCATAGCTCTTCAGGATTATACTCATAGATTAGCCTACGACGGACCTGGTCCATAGATGACATAAATGGCTCAGTAGAATATTTTTTTCCCTTTTTAATTATGACAAACTGTGTTTTTAAGGGCTTTTCATATTGACCAGTTCCCCCTGTTACTCAGCCCCTAATTAATGAATCTCTCTCTTTCTACTAGTATTCCTTTCTGCCACTTACATCTTTCACTTGCCTTTTTCCTGTATCATTAACCAAGTCCCTAGAACTGGACTACCATAATGATAGTATCTTCCCTCTTTTGGCATCATAAAAAAGTAAAAATGAGCATAAGAGGAAGTAGGGTTGGGGCGAGTGATATAAGAACCATATCCATTCTAGCACTCTCAGCAACATGAGCATTGAGAAACTTCTTATTAAGGTCCTTAACTTTACCAGTAAGTCTTTTAACCTCTATGGTAAAAGCAGTAACCTTGGCTCTCAGCTCATCAGAGGAAAAAGGTCCCTCGTAGGATAATTGCTAAATTTTTGTCTTGAGATGCGTGATTTCTACATTCTTAGTTGCCAAGGCCACTTACATAACTTCTAGCTCTTCAGTTATTTGCTCTTGAATTTCAATCAATTCAAAAACTTGGGACTTATACCTAGCCCCAACCTTCTCTTCAATGCACTCATTTTCAATGAAGGTAGTCATTGAAAATATTTATTTAATATCTCCCATCACTCCTTCTGTACACTGAATATTAAAGTATTCAGACACATTGTTTATAAGAAAATCATAAGACAATCCATGCACGCATATGCTCAATCATTACGACAAGTAAATTTACAATCTCAAATTTATGTAGGGTTTCTATCATGGGAAAATCTACTCCTGAAGATACAGTTCTTTTCTCAGATCTTAGAGAAAACCCTTATTTGCAAATTTAAACAATAGTTGGAAGTATGCTTAGAGATACCTCTTCAATATTCCCACTTTGATTTCCCAGTCAACTTGTTCACCTTCTAAATAAATTAAAGTGTAGGCTTCTTATCTTTAATATACCTGATCCCTTCCATAGGAAAATCTAAAATTTGGACAAGAATACTCTCATTAAGGTGTATCTCAACACCTAATACTATAGTTGACAATCGCTAACTATCCTTAGAGAATTTTGATGTATAATAGAAACCGTTTACCTCTTTCTCACACACTACAGGAAAAAGCACAGTAAATAGATGAAGCTAATCCTGATATTTGATATACTCAATGGGCTCGATCATCCCAAGCTTACCAAGAATATGGTATCAAACACCCTTTCTTTCAGCATTTCCTGGGTGTTTAGAATCTCGATCCATTCCTCTCTAGTTATCACTTTTCTTTCTTTTGAACCTTTCTCTTTTTTTAGAAGCTACATGGTCCTCGTACAAACTGACTTGCTTGTATAGGACCAGGTCCCTCAGATGCCTTTCTTTTTACTAAAATAAGCTTCTTAGGAGTAGAAGCCTTGGGTTTTCTCTCGAATGACCTAGTCTGTCTGGCATCATGTGCTTTTATTTTTCTTAGTTATTGCAGCATCAATATCTAAATTAATGTTCTCCTCCTCTTTACATTCTTCCACGCCAAATGCCTCTATGGTTGGAATTTCCTCATCCTCAACAACTGTGGCTTTCTTTATTCTCCTTTTTTTAGTAGTAGAAGATTTGTTGGCCTTTATGCCATTACTTAGTAACTTCTTCTTTGTACTTCTAGTTGTATAAGTTTTTAACACCTTATTGTATCATCAGACTTCTTTTTTCCCTATGACCTATGTTGACCAAACTTTTTCCATTTTACGTTAACACTTTCATCCTTCTGAATTTCATCTTCCATTAGAGGTTCTCCTCCTCTTTACGTTTTTCCACATCAACTGCCTCTATGGTTGGAATTTCCTTATCCTCAATAACTGGGGATTTCTTTATTCTCCTTCTTTTAGTGGTAACAGATTTTTTGGAATTCATGCCATCACTTAGCAACTTCTTCTTTGTACTTCTAGTTGTATACGTTCTTACCACCTTTATAGTATCATCAAACATCTCTTTTCCCTTAGACCTACATTGACCAAACTTTTTTCAATTTAAGTTAACACTTTTATCTTTTTGAATTTCATCTTCCATTAGAGGCAACACCAGTTCTTTTAGAGTTTAAGCAGTGACAAGGGTTCCATCATTGGTTGGGATAAGTGATTCAAGAAAGAATGGTTCCTCAATATTGCTTTGGTTTTTTTTGAACTTCACCAACAAGGTTAAGCTTTTCAATCCTCCCCTTCCATAGCACTACTTAAGGGGTTATATTTCTCAACTGGGAGATCCCTCTCAAATAGCTATTCATCAATAGGGGTTGACTCAGAAAATGTAGGAGAAATAGGTCCCTGAGGAGGTACATCAAGTTTCTCAAGGACTGGTGTCTAGTAGGAGACACCACAGGTTTAGACTCTAGGAGTGACCCGAAACTAGTACAAGAAGGCTCTCCATCTATTATAGAAGTAGTTTCTGGAGATATTTTAGAACTCATAGGAAATACGTCAATGGGGGTATCCTTTTCGAGGATAATCCAAGAAAATAAGTCATTCTAAAGGTACTTTTCCTATCTACCAGGTACCCTGCATAATCAAAATCAGTATACCTAATGAGATCAAAGTTTTCACCAGAAGGATAAAATAGGACTAGATCCTCAATTTATTTTAAATATTTGAGAATTCTTTTAGTAGCTTTCAAGTGAGACTCTTTTGGATAAACTTGAAACTTGGAACACATCCCTTCAGGTTTGCTAGCAGTTATGTATAGTAGAGATCCAATGATTTCTCTATACATGATCTCATTGCTGAGGGACTAGGTTCATTAACATCTATTTTTAAGCTTGTCTCTATGGGAGTATCAGTGGGCTCGTCATCATTCATGTAAAATTTCTTCAATAGCTCCTTGATGTATTTTTCTTGACAAATCATGGTACCATAAGGTTTTTGCTTAATCTGCAACCAAAGAAAGAAGCTTTATTCACCCATCATGCTCATTATAAACTTACTTCCCATGAGTTTTGCAAATTTTTCACATCGCGAGTTTAAAGTTACACCAAAGATGATATTATCAACATAGACTTGCACAATTAGTAGGCTTTTTCCTATGAATTTCAAAAATAAAGTATTGTTAATTTTTTCTCTTTTGAATCCATTCTCATAAAAAGACATTGACAACATTTCATACCATGCTCTAAGGGTCTGTTTTAATCCATAAAGAGCCTTATCCAACTTCAGGACATAATTTGGTTGATCAATGTCTTCAAATACAGGTGGCTATTAAACATAGACCTTTTTCTCCAAATATCCATTCAAAAATGCACCCTTCACATCCAGTTAGAACAGTTTGAATCCAATATATGCAACGAAGGCAATGAAAATTCTTAATGCCTCTTTTTTTTTGCAACAGGCGCAAATTTCTCATCATAGTCAATTCTTTCTTCCTGAATATATCCTTGTACCAGAAGTCTTGCCTTATTTTGGGTGATAGTGCCATACTCATCATGTTTATTTTTGTACACCCAATTTATCCTTATACTGATTTTGTTGGTAAGTCTAGGGACTAGGTGCCATACTTTGCTTTTTTAAAATGAATGGAGTTCTTCCTGCACTGCATTTACCCAGTCAGCATCTTTAATAGCTTCCTTCACATTTTTGGGCTCAATGGAGGAATGAATGCTGAAAAAGCCACAAAGTCTCTTGCTTGTGCTCTAGTCTATATTCCAGACTCTAAAGAAAAAGTCAAATTCTCAAGTGGATGAGATGAATTGTACTTCCACGACCTTCTTAAAGTTAATTAAAGCTGACAGGTACCAGGTCCCTTAGAGGTATGATCCTGACTTAATTATTGAGGCCCATCAAATTTAGATGTCTGTAGCTAACAACATGGATTTTGTTCCAGATATTAGCATTCGCACTTTGAGCACATAGACAGGTAAGATTGCTTCCAGGAACTGAGTCCAATTTAGGCACCTATATATTTTTGTACCTTTTATCCTTGAGCATAACTTCTCCAGTATGCAAACTTTTAACAGTTCACCAGTCAGACAAAAATTCTACTTTATTTCCCTTTTCATAGATATGAGACACACTCAACAAGCTGTAGTTCAGTCCACTCATATAGTATACATCTTCAATAACATGATTTAAGGACTTTTCAATCTTTACAACACCAAAAATGTAACATTTATTACAATCTCTAAAAGATACACCTCCACCTTAAAGTACCTTGAATGAGAGAAAATAGTCAGTTTTGCCTGTCATATACTTCGAGCATCCACTATTCATTAACCAACTTTGTTTGCTTCCTCTTACTCCCACTTACATATAGAGATTATTCGTTAGCTTTGGGAATGTATTTGAGTCTGAGTTCCCAATAGGGGGATAGGAGATTAATTATAACTTTCTTAGTCTAGCTACGCAGTCTACCCCTCTTAGATTGTATTAGGGGACCAGGTCCTTTCTTAAGTGACTACTCCTACTGGACATATTTGGCTGAGTTAATTTCAGCTCTTAACTTTTCTTGGAAGTTCCCCTTTTTATGGAAATTTATTCCACAATGAGTACATAACATATTTTATCCATTGAGACATACTTTCTGTGAGGATTGAAGGGGTTATTATGCTATCGACCAAGACCTCTACTTTATTTAGCCTTTGATTTGTTAGATTAGCTAATATTTGTAAAGAACTATTCATTTAAGAAATTTTTTAAGATCGCCTTTTATGATAATCAGTCCCTCTCTTATTCAGCATTATTTTCAAAAGAGGTTTCAAGAAGCTCCTGTCACCTTTTTAGTTTCTCTTCAAGCTCAATTTGAAGACAGCTGGAATTACATTTTCCTTCAGAAATAGATTGTAAAATTTCTTTAGATTTTGTAATATCTCTATATTTTTAGAATTTAATTTTTGAGAATGTTCTCCTAGCTTAGAGATTTGAATAGTTGGGGCAATTTTCTTAGTTTCAAGATTTACAGCCTTCTCTTCAAGAAAATTTTTCTCTAGTGAGCTCACATAAAGAATCAATCAGAAAATTGGAAAGTTTTCTTAATTTATTAAAGGAATAGTCATTTGGATTTTGCTTAATATCAAGAAGAGTTAACTCATCATCTTCATCATCGTAATATTTTGACATGATAGCAAAGAGAAAGTTGTAAACTATTTCACTATCTTCTACAACTAGCATAGAGGCACCTTCAGGTTGTTATGACTCACAAGATACACTTGATGAGTCTTCCCAAGAAAATAAGTCTTTTTAACAACATAATCTGTTGTAGCTTTCCTTTTGGACTTTTCAAGGAACCGGTCCTTCTTCTTCCTTTTGTTTCCTCCAGACTTCATATATTTTTGATAGTTCATCTTGTGTAAGGGACAGTCCTTGATAAAGTGACCAGGTTTGCCACATTTGTGGTAACAATCATTTCCACCTAAAGGTTTACTACTATTTCTTTTTTTTTGAAATATACCACTTCTCTTTATAACTCTAATGAATTATCGATCTAAATAGGCAACATTTTTATCTTCCTCACTTGAATTTGATTTGAGGCCTTCAATGCCAGTGATTTCTCTATTTAGGTTCCAATTTCTCTTAGTCTTGTTGTTTCTTCAACTAATAGGTTTTCAAATTTATAATTAACTCATCCATAGTGAGAGTTTTAAGATCTCTAGCCTGAAATATGACATTGACTTTACTTTTTCATGACTTGGGTTAGACACCCAATATTTTCCTTACTTGCTTACTAAGAGAAATGACTTCACCAAAACAATGTAATTCATTGGTTATAGAGGTGAACTTGGTGTGCATCTCCTATATAGTTTCACTCTTTTTCATGTTTAAGGTTTTACATTAGGTGGTAAGCATATCTACTTTGGATTCTTTGACCTAACTAGTCCGTTTATGAGTTTTTCTCAAGCAATCCAAAATTGTTTTTGTTGATTCACAAGTTGAAATATGATTATACCCATCAGAACCTACTCTAGATACCAGTAGTTTCTTTTCCTTGAAACTTTTCTCAATCTCTTTGTGATCTTCATCGTATTTCCTTTGAGTTTTGGGAACAAGTCTAGTAACATCACCTTCCTTAATGTCCCACATTGCAACATGTGGACCATCACAGATGTTGTCCCAAATTTCACTACCCTCAGCCATTATAAAATTATGCATCCTTGTCTTCCATCAACCAAAATATTGTCCATTAAAACGAGGTGGTCTGCTGGTTGACTGTCCTTTTTCTAAGTTTAGTGAAGCTTCCATAACTAAGGATCCAC
>NW_025879146.1:0-2979 GCF_002878395.1 Capsicum annuum
GGTCCAGAAGTGAGCGGAAGGAAAGGGAGTGAGTGCGCCGCAAGACCTGGCGTATTTCTCTCTCTCGATTTTCTTCGTAATTCGAGGGCCGTTAGTGGCTTCTCTCGATTTTCTTCGTAATTCGAGGGCCGTTAGTGGCGTATTTCTCTCTCTCGATTTTCTTCGTAATTCGAGTGCCGTTAGTGGCGTATTTCTCAAACATAGGATGATCTCTTTATGAATATCCTATGATTTTGTGAGATATTGGAGATGCAGATCTTTTTACGAATACCCATCAGTTTATGGGATATTCAAAATGCATGTTTCAGGGAATATGTTGCCCTTTAAATAGACGGAATTAGGGTAAAGTAGCCTCCTAGAACTCTAACAGAATTTGAATTCTTCTTGAAGAGTCCCATAAATTTTAGATGTCTACAATATTATACTCCATCCCTTCTCTTTAACTATTCTAGTATTGATTTTGTACGTCCTTTAACAAAAATTATTTATCAATCAGTATTTATTTTACTAAGTTATTATATTGATTATGTTTTAGAAATATAAATTTAACTATAATTTAATGATAAAAGTAAAAAATAGAAATTGAAGAAAAATCTCTTGACATTAGCTAAATATTTACAAGAAAATACTTAGATCTAGTAAAACAAACGATAATCCGTCTAAATTTAACACGAACTCATCCTATACATTCCGTGCTAAGCCCTAAGGTGTGCCAAACTATAGCACTTCACCAAACCTATATTGAAAGGATGTTGTCATTTGACATTTTTTTTTAAGAAAAAAATGGGCTAAGAAAAGGGTAACTACGGGAGAGGATTTTATGGTGGAGACACAAATCCCCACCAATAAGATGAAAGTATAGATAGTTAGCCTATTAAGATTTTTTTAGATGTCATTCTTTAACTCATCTCTTGTTGTAAACTTTTGTACTAATTAAATTGTTTTTTCTTGTTTTGGCCACATGTTTCTGAAAGTAAAAATTTACCTGTATCCAATATTTATAATATTTATACCTGATTTAGGTTGGTTAACCATAGTCTATGGAAGATAAACTAAGGTTCTATTTTATTAACTAAAAAAGTTGAATAATGAAGTATGACTAGAAGCTAAGACGAGTATTACATTAGTAATTGCTTTATATATCATAAAATCAATATTTGATGCCCACTTGGTAATTGGTACATTTAATAAGCCAGGCCTGTAATTGAGAGGAATTAAAGTGGAGGAACCCTAACTTATGCTACCCTTTTTCTTGAATATAATTTATTCAACTTGGTACCTATGTAATATAAGTCAATTATAAACAAGTTGAGAATCTTAGTAGTTTAGTTGGTTAGTTACCTGAATTTTTACCTTGTTGGGGGGGTTCGATAAGTCAAATTATAAACAAGTTGAGAATCTTAGTAGCTTAATTAGTTAATTACCTGAATTTCCACCTTGTTGGGGAGGGTTTGATTCCCCACATTGTAAACCCCTCCCCCATTTCCCTTCCCCTACCTCCAATTAAAAAAAAATAAAATTATAAACAAGTTGCAACTTAGGGAGAAATATCAGGGAGAGGAACCGGAGAGAGGCTTATAAATTCATTGCCTTTCATGACACAAAAATACTCATTGCAATAACACATAATTCTCTTATATTTCTTAGTAATTGTACTATTGTCACAATGGCTCGCAATTTTGCTTTCTATTTCACTGTTGTGCTTTTGATGATGTCAGGTAAATGCCCGTTTTAGCTTTTTTTTTTTTTTTTTTTTATCTCCACAGCCCCTCTCTTTTTATTTGATATATACTTTCTATATACTTCATATCAAGTGAATTGTTGGATCATGACATACTCCTTAAGCAATGGTTGTCAAGTGGGCCGGGTCGGGTTAACTCGAAACTAGCCCGTGAAATCTTGTCGGATTATGGGCCGAGTCGGGCCGGGTTGTGGTTAGGTGGGTCGAGTCCGGGTTCAACAGTAAATTTTTTAAAAATAATCTTGAACCGGCCCACTTAGCCCAACCCGGTCTAATCCACCTAAATCCGGTTAAAAATTCGGTCAAAACCGGTCAAAAACCAAAAAAAAAAAGTTTTTTTCCAATATACGCTATATATACCCACCTATATACATTTTAAATACGTTAAACAATATGTATACACTATATATACTACATTAGAATTTAAAAAATATATACACATATACACAACTACACATGTAATTGTGTATATGACTATACGTTAGTTAAATATATATATTACTCTAAATAAAACATAGACTACAGGATATATACTACAATATAATGATATATATAATAATTTATAAAACATATACACATATATACGTTAATAGAAGATATATACACATATATACGTACCATTCAATATATACGTACTACTTTAAAGAAAATATACTACAATATATACACACACTATATATATAGCTATAAACTAATTTATAAAACATATACACATGTATACGTTAAATATATACGTCAATAGAAGATATATACACATATATACGTACTACTTTAAAGAAAATACACTACAATATATATATACTACAATATATACACACACTATATATATAGTTATGCACTAATTTATAAAACATATACACATGTATACGTTAAATATATACGTCAATAAAAGATATATACACATATATACGTACCATTAAATATATACGTACTACTTTAAATAAAAAAAACTACAATATATATATATATACTACAATATATACACACACTATATGTATAGTTATACACTAATTTATAAAACATATACACATGTATACATTAAATATATACTATTTTAGAAAATATATACACATATATACACTATTTTAAATAAAACACATGCTACTTAATATAATAAATTAATAATAGTATAATACTTAATAGTAAATTAATAATATATTAAAACTAAGTTTTTAATTTAAGCTAGAAATTTAATTTAAATCATTAAATGGAAAAAATTATAAAGTAAGGACTAAGGA
>NW_025879147.1:0-1874 GCF_002878395.1 Capsicum annuum
GTTACAAATGTCAAGACTTACAACAATAATCAACTAAGTCATGAAAAGCCCTAATACTAAACTATATATAGTCTCCTTATTACATAAAAGATGAAATGACCAAAAGACCCTTAATGAAAAGGGGCGCCCCTCTAGTGTAATAAATGAGAAAATAGGGAGGCTTTGGTGTGTCTTTGAACCTTCTCACATCTCAACATTGAACTTCCTAGGATGATAATTTGCTGCACTTGTATTCATAGTCGCACTTGTATCATCTTCTCCATCTTGAGAGGAATTTGCCCTCAAATTCAAGCAATCATCACCGGCAAGCTCTCCTCTTTTCATCATCTCTTCATTGGTTTTCCTAAGGTTAGGATGTTCAACCAAGGGTCCCATGATATCATCAAGAATGCTCCTTGGATTTATATGTTCTACAACCTGCACATAAGAAGATTTGATACTAGGCAAAGTGCTAGTATCTCGGTTAGTAATCAACAAAGAGTCCTTGTGGGCAAATCCCACAGTCCCAACTCTCGGCTTCTCTCTTTCTTTATCCTCCTCACTCTCGGACTCTTCTTCCATACCCTCACTAAGCATGACTTTCCTTGCCATATACATAGGCACTACAATCTCACCTTCACACGGCCAAACATCTTTCTCATCCCCCTCCTTTGGCTCCTCGGGTTCTACCTTCTCTCCATCTTGAGATTGATCATCAATCTCCTTCGGTTCAAGTCCCACCTCCTCCCCAAGAAAGTATAATTTTCCCTCACTTAGGATCACATTTCTCCTATTTGGACACTCGTTAGCCTTGTGTCCCCAACCTTGGCATTTAAAACATTGATAGCCCTTAGAACTAGAAGAGAAATACAGTTTACCTTCATTTCTCGGAAGATACCTTTGGTGAGCCTTGTCCTCAATTTTATCCACATTGGATGGGTCATTTTTGTCCCTGTACCAACCCAAGGGAGATTTCCCTTTGAGTTTGACACTTGGTTTCTCCCGTAATTCCTTCTCAACTTCTAAGGAGGCTTGGAAGATGACATCAATGGTGCCAAACTTATGAAGTGTCAACCGTAAGGCAATGTCCCTATTCAACCCCACCTTGAATCGAATGATGTCATGTCTTACTTGCTCCTCTTGGTGATCAAGTTTCAAAATGAGTTGTTGGAATTCATCATAGTAAGCCACGAAGCTTTTGTTCCCTTGCCTCAAGTTATACAACTTAGCAAGGAGATCTTGATGGTAACTGTAACATCCCATATTCAAGTACATATATTGGCACATTCAAGTACGTGTATTGGTCTTATTTATATGGAATTTATTTTATTTTATTTTATTTATACCGGAATTTGACCGTCGATGGTTCCATACGAAGGTTATTGAATAAGTTTTCCAACGATATAAATATTTCCAAAAACGGATAGGTTTCGGATATAATCGAGCACGTTCAAAACTATAAAACGGTGGCCGGGACATTGGGAATAGTAAATGTTCAGGAAAATTTCCTGCACACAAACTACTGAGGCCAGCCATTTTTTTGGGTCAACTTTGAACGATCATGACTCCCTTAATATAATGAACTGGGAGGGCTGCCACCTATGAAAAGAAAGATATTTGAGTCTTCTTTCCAATGCAATTGGTTCATCCAAATCCGACATCTGAGTAATGAGTTATACTCGTTTTACTTTAGCCTCTCAAAATAGATTTTTAGGGTCAACTTCAAACGATCATAACTCCTTGTACAGAATGAACTGGGTGGCCTACTTTATATTAAACGAAATCCCTTTGAATTGTCTTTCCAACGATACCAATTTCACCCAAATCCGATATCGGAGCAAAGAGTTATGGTCGATTTATTTTAGCCTATCAAAACAGTCCACCATGGACAGATT
>NW_025879148.1:0-2605 GCF_002878395.1 Capsicum annuum
ACTAGGCACTTTATTCACCTCTTTTTCTCTCTTAAAACAATAACTTTGAAATCTGCCAAAGTTTTGATCATGGCTATTTTCATAGCCTCTGTCATCTCCCTCAACTTCGTAGCCATGAAAACCCTCACTACAATTATAGTCTCCCATATTGTAGTCACAATAATCCCTGTCTATCAAAGACATGTTCCCTTATATCACCTTTGTACCTACACAATGAACAAATAAGATTGGTGGTAAAATCTTCTCATCAACATTCGTATACACTCACCTTTGTGATTATCACAATTGGAGCAGTGAATATTGAAAGTTGGTTATACTCCGGTAGTCAATAGGATGTCAATTCTACTTCGCGGCCGGAATGAATTCTTATTTGATTGACTCAAGATAAAAAAATAGAAAAAATCTACTTACGAACTTGAAACAAAAAGTTACGATGAATTAAAAATGAGAAAAGCACATAAATAACGAAGACACGAAAGAAACGGATTCAACAATTAATCTACAACTAAGTAGGTGATTACTAGTTGTTAATTAATTCTAGAATAAAGTAATGAAACTAATGAAACAATAAAATGAAACTAAGAAATCTGAAATTTTAGCTTAAATATATTGTGTGAACAATAAAACATGATGACGTGACAGTTTAGTGATGTGGCAATCTGGTGATGTGGCAGTTTGAAATTTGGATTGGTCAAATTTTTAATTTAGGAGAGTGAAAAATCAGCTAAAGGAGGGAAAGCACAAGACTTAGAGCCTTTTTCAAAATTCAAAAGACTTTGACTTTCCTTCCACCTTTTTGGCAAGATACCTTTTTGAAAGCCTTTGTTTCCTTCCATCTTTTGTTTGTCTTGGTATATGGCCTTACTCCCTTTTGGTAATGAGTCTTTTTGAAATTCCTATTCTCTCCTTTCTTTTTTTGTATGTTCTTTGGGATATGTTTCAAGACAAACAAGAGACTGCACTCTTTTCTCTACTCTTTAAGATCAAACCACACCTATTGAATGTTCTTGTTCAACAATAAATTATGATCATGAAGAATAACAAGAACACTCAAAAGATTGAAACTAAACCAAATGAACTCCAAATTGAATGATTTTGGACTCCTTCTGCTCACATTAAACTCCACAACACAACCATGCATTTTTCAAGCCACAATATCAACAACAACCCTTCCAATTTTGAGCTTCACCTCACTAGTTTCTTCAACCTTAAACCCAACAATGGTGAATAATTCAAAACCACCTAGATTAAGCTCAAATCTAAGATCTAGACTCACTTAGTGTTAGGGAACAAGAATCTAACACTAAAAACAAACAAAACATACTAAAATATCCTAAATCTAACTAAGTCTCAAATTTCAGCTCAAACACAAAAACGGGATAGTTTTTTTTTTTTTGAGATTTTCGATTTGTCAACACTTTTTTTTGGTTTTTCAAGTGAGCTAGCCCAAGATTTAATGTTGTAGAAACAAGATCAATCCATGCTCTGATACCAAATGATACAATAAAAACCATGGAAGGCATATTACACACTACAAATCAATCCATAATCTTAAGGATCCGAGGAACAAGATGGAGACCACTCTCGGATTCGCTATCAACAAGAAGAATACAAGATACAATAGTGTATATAACACCAAAACAACCATAAAACGTGATGAACAAGATGAATAATAATAGCGCAATTTTTGGATTCAATAAAGGACCCAAAACAGTCCACTACATAAGATAACAACAACAAAAATAAAGGAAGATAGTGAGACCAAGATTATTACAAGATTAAGAACTAAAGAGTGTATTAAACTCATAAACCCCTAATTAATGTAATAATCAAAACCACACTCTTACGGTGATCGCCAAGGGAATCAACTCACCTCAAGATCCACCGTTTCCAAGCAAAGATCAATACTAGCTTTTCCAAATCCTAACTAAGACTACACTAATGTGTTCTACTCTTGAGAGAGGATTTTTAATATTTCAATCTTTCATCTTTTAAAACTAATGAAAATAAGACTAAAGGGGCCTATTTATAATATATTACAAATGAAGACAAAAAGACCAGTTTGCCCTTAATAAGAGGGGTTGACATAGTATCTAAATACACCATGTGTAATGTCTAAAATATCCTTAATGAAGGGGCAGCCAAGGTGCGTTATAGCTTGAATGAATGGTGCATCTTCAATGCTCTCAAAAACCGAGTATGGTTCATACTTCAAGGCTTGTGGTTCTTGGGTTAACATCAATGTAAGCAACCAAGCAATCTTCCACACACAGAATTGCTTTAAGTCATGCTCAAAACGGGTCCTGCATGCATGTTCTCATATCCTCGATGTGACCAAGTCTTGAGCCTCTATGTGTTGGCCTCCAATGATGTCATCAAAAGATAAGATGACCATTTGTCCCGTATCAATTAATATCCTCACAATATGCAATTATTTATTTTTTCATCTAATAATATAAAAATGAGTACTCATAAATTTGATTTCCAAGTTATGCACCATATTAGGCTCAAAGCGCTACTATAACATGTAGACAAGGTATTTTGTCCAAGTTAAAAATTTTACATTTACAAGTTCTTCTTTGAAGATCGACCGTAGCAATATCAC
>NW_025879149.1:0-1584 GCF_002878395.1 Capsicum annuum
TATTTAAATCTCTTTCGTGAGCATCACCTATATGTCTCATTAACGTACCCGTACCCCCTTGCTTGCCTCCGTTTTTATGCTTATATATTTGTTGACAAATATTGCATTGCATCTCAGTATCTGATATACGTTCAAAAAATTGTCATGCAATACTAGTTGTTTTACGAGCTCTTGGGGCACAGGGAGGACGGAGAGGGAGATTAACCAATTCAGATCTAACGTTAGCATTTTCTACTGCAGGTGTCTCACCAATATTTTCATCATCTTCGTCTAAATTAACCGCATCTACTTCATTTTCTTCTTCTATACCGTAATTTTTCTAAGCTTCTACATAATCTATATCGTGGGCACCTACACCTAAAGGTACGCCTACTTCTTCCTAAAAAGGTTGACTAAGAGGTGCCGGAACACACAGGTATATCTACTACTTGAAGTACCTCTACCGCTAGTAATTCGTTTTTTACTACCACTACCGCTTTCGAGACAAAAATTTTTAACACCTTTAGTAGCGAGGTTTCTTAATTTATCCATAATATAAATTAAAATAAAAAAATTCAAAATACACAAATATAATAAAATGAAATATTCATACACTAAATAAAAATTAAACGTAAGAGATGGAACAACAATACCAAATTTTGGATGTATTCGAAGGTTGCAACTTTAGAAACTTCCACTCATACTTTATAATCGCAAAATTAAAAAATTAAAGTGAGCACTTTAGGAAATTAAATATATAAAATGTTTGAGAATTGAGATTTGAGAAAGAATGAGAATTGAGAGAATGAAAAATTGTGTGGAAAATGATTTGAAAGTGTAGGGTATTTATAGGATTTTTTTGGGGTTAAAAAATAATTTTTAAAGTAATTTTTTTTTTTTAATCAAAAAGGCCAAACTAGACTTTTGGACCCAAAAACGGCTATATAGTTGTTGGCCAACGGCTAGTTTGGGTCCAATGGTCCAAAGCCCATTTTTTTTTAAAAAAAAAGTAAACCAGGACGGTTAATCGGCGGGCCCGGACCGGGCTTGGTTCGGGCTGGGTTAATCGGGCCCAACTAACAAATAAATTAGCTCGGGACCCGGTTCCCTACAGCTCATGGGTTGACCGGGCCGGTTTTCTTAAATGGGCCGGTTCGGGCCGGGTCCCGGCCCGTTTGACAGGCTTAGATGGAAGGTAGGATCTGGAGATAGTATAAAAGTGTAGACTGACCCTTGGATACCCAACGCATGTAGTTTCAAACCTAGGTTCTTGAAGCTCAAATGGAGTTAGAATTACAAGTGAATGACCTTATTGATCATAGAAACCACACTTGGAAGCTTCAAGAACTTCAGAAGAGGTTTGTTATAGAGGATATCAATGACATTTTGTCTATTCCGATCTCTAGTACCGGATCTCCAGATAGGATTATTTGGAATCACACTAAGTTGAAAATCTATGAGGTGAAATCGAGTTATCATTTGGTGAGGGAAATTGGTAGAAGTAGTAGATCCAATAGCGATAGACCTCAATAAAGTTACCAGTCTTTTCCTAAAAAAATTTAGAATTTTTTATAGTCTATGAATGTTAAAAATAAGTATAAACAT
>NW_025879150.1:0-3077 GCF_002878395.1 Capsicum annuum
TGGAAACAACTTCTTGATAGAGGTCACAAGAAGAATTAAAGGTCAAAGAGACACGTTGTCCCCTAAATGCAGTGAATAATTCTTGTATGAAGTACATTTCCACGAAATTGTAAAGGAATAAAGAGAGTAAAAACAGAAATGCCAGTACATAATGAGCGATGGGTATCAAGAAAGCAGCATTAAGCAGAAGAACATATGGAGATTCAGAGGTTAACCGAATGCAATCCATTGGGATCTCAGAAAGAAAGAAAGAATGATGGAGAAGAAAGTAGTTAGTTGGGCAAAGGGAAGTTGTTATTAAATTTTATACAAGGAAGAGCAATGGTTAGCTTAGCCAATTTGGGAATCAGTCACACGTAACAACTAACAATCTTAATATATGATGTGACATTATTATATAGCGTGATGACAAATATTACATGGGTGTGACAATATTATATGGTGTGATGAAAATATTATATGGTGTGCCAAATTTTGCTTAGCTGTAGTGTTTCCTAATATTCTTTTGCTCTTAGCTTGTCTTATGTTTGGAAATTACTTTGCGTAAAACATGCCCTTTACTATTGAGAGAAAAGAAATAGGATCATTTGTTAGATGATCATGCCTAAGATTCAATATTTTTTATCATGATATTAGAATCAACTTCATCTTAATGTTAGATTTACGTTATATTATTCATATCCAAATGTCTAATCTTAAATGTGCAAGAGAGTTAAATAACCACACATCAATGAAGATTTAACTATTAAGCTTCTTATATAATTTGAATAATTCTCGCTTGTTAAACTATTTTTAAAATTTTAATTCAATCTAAAGTCCATTATTTTATTCACAAAATTCAGTTTAGAACTGTATCAATATCTCAAGTTCCACATGAATTGGACAAAAAAGAAAAAAAAGAATTACGGTTATAGTATTGTTAATATTGAAATTGGCATGATAAATATGCCTGTGCTTTAGATATTAATCCTATTTGCACTCACAAAACCCCACACACATGTTTAAAAAAACTACAACT
Source organism: Capsicum annuum (assembly GCF_002878395.1). Taxonomy (NCBI): domain Eukaryota; kingdom Viridiplantae; phylum Streptophyta; class Magnoliopsida; order Solanales; family Solanaceae; genus Capsicum; species Capsicum annuum. Next base: position 1,019 of record NW_025879150.1, read on the forward strand.
ATCAAAAACATCAACAGTCTCTTACCTTTCATCCATTTTTTAAGGATTCCTAATGGATCCTACAAGCAAACTCCAATATCATGTGAGACGAATTTTTAATTTAACAATTTTATGGTCAAATACTGGTCACTAGCTAGTTCCAATTTTAATATCCCAATGTTGACATGCAATATGCTGGGAATCCTGATTTGAAATCAGGTTGATATGAAGTTGAAGTTTTAAGATGTATTTTTTCTAATAAACATGAAAAATGTCAAAATTTTCTCACTTTCTCTACTCTTACCAAATGAGCACATCATATTTCATAAACAAGATATCTGAATATCCTGAGATTTGAAAATTATTCATATCCTCGTGTTCCTTTTATAAGTTGTGGTTGAGATTACAAACTTTCAAATACTCTTAATTTATAACGATCTACCAGTAAACAATAATAGCTACTAGTTAATCTTTAATAAAGTCTTTCTGTAGGGTTCAGACAATATTTTCTCACTGAGCATAATTTTCTTTTTTTGGCAAATTTAAAATGATCTAGTGCTTATTCGTAGAACTGCAGACTATGTTTTACAATGGAGTAAGACCACTTTAACTCTTATAAGAGACTAGTGGTGATAGGCCCGTGATCAAAGCTTTAATTTTTAAAATTATTATAAAAGCACTAAAATAAATTGTTATTATTAAATAATTTAAAATAATTAAAGTTTTTAATTATTTTAATTTATAATTTATTTATTTATTTATTTATTTATTTTTATTGGCACCAATATAATTTCGAGAGTTAAGCAAATATCACAATTGAAGTAACGAAGCAGACATGTCTTAAATGACTTATAATAACCAATTAGAAGTGATATAGCAAAATTGCTATAAAAAATACTTGTAAAAATAATTTAAATGAGTCTCATATAAGATGTCAAGTTAATTAAAAACATAATGAGTTAATTAATTATTTTATGTTTTACTTTTTATCAAATTTATTAATTTTTTAATACTTAAATGATTTATAATTAGAGGTGATGTAGTAAATTATGGTTGAAGCAAACATGTTATAAATGTCTATTTTACTTATTTATTTTATTAATTTTCTAATACGCAAATGGCATATAATAATTAAGGGTGATATAGTAAAATTAGGGAGCAAATAGTGGTCGACAAGCATGTCGATCACCGAAACGAAAAGATTGTTAAAAAAATTAAAATTTAATTTCCTTGTTTATGTATTTTATGCTTCATTTAATTGCACCTAATAAAAATTGATATTTTAATTACTCAGACTAAATCGTAACTATGTATTTAATTTTTTGTTTGACTCTAATTATTTAGATCTCAATAGGTGTACTACTTTTATATCTTTTTTTGACAGAGATCAATATTATTGCAAAGTACTTTATCCGATCATTTTTAATTTTTAATTTTTTATCTATTTTATCTCTGTTATTAAATATTATTTATAATCTAATACTTAAATGACTTATAATGACTATTTAAAATTGATATAATAAAATTACTATAAAAGTCACTTTTGAATTTTTTTTAACTGAACCCCATATAAGTCGTCAAATTAATTTAAAACATCAATGACTAACTAAAAGAAATTTATGACAATAATCACGATTGAAGCAGCTGAAGCAGGGGCATGCTGTCCTCAAGCTGCCAGCATATTGTCACTTATATATTAGTAGTAGAAGTAGAAAGAGTCAGGGCCATCTCTTGGCTGAGGATGAGGAGAAAATGTGGCGCCGTTTTCTCTTGAAAAAGAGTAAGCCCAGAATTGGCCATGTCATAGTGATTGCAACACATGCAAGTGCCCACATTGACATGTTACTGCGCCGAGAGAGCTGATTTAGACAATTTTTAACAGGAACCATAACTGCATTGATAGTTGGGACGCAAACAGGATCAAATTGAGTCGCTGCATTTGGTTCTTGTTGCACCGTGCCATTGTCAACTCTAATACCATCTCCAGCCTTGTCATCTTTGGCCAGTTGCTCATTTCCTATTTCATCTGATGGATCGTTGCTAAATGCAGTCACTAAACCGTCTTCTCTTATACTCACAT
>NW_025879151.1:0-1619 GCF_002878395.1 Capsicum annuum
GCAAATATGGAATTAAGCGGTATGAGAATTGTAGATTTATATAGCTTTGTTAAGACCGCTAAGCAACTACCATCCCATTCCTAAATCAATCATAAGTAGGAGAATCACTTAGCCGTCACGTAATCCTTTTTGTACAAGGAATAGGATTAATAATAATAATAATAATAATAATTTATGGATGTGAATTTTTATAGTGAGGTGATGTTTATACAAATATGTGATATTTAAATCTCACTAAGTTGTAATAAATAAATGTGCAAATAATCTCATTAATACATTGACTCTTTCCATTGACTCTCATGATAATCTCCAATTAAAATTTATTTTTCGTTTAAATGATACTTTTGAAGCATGTGTTTTGCACACTAACAATATATCTCATTCCTCACATGAATTTGTATCTATTCATTTTTAAATTTGTTATTTTTTTGAGTAATAACTTTTCATCCATTTAAGAGGAATAAAAAAGAAGAAGAGAATTTTAAAAATCAAACCAACACTGAATACAAAATGAGAGAATGACTGGTAAAGCCTAAAGGAAACAGAAGAAGAAGAAGGTGATGATAGAGAAAAAGAGAATACAAAAATTAATTGTGGAGAGAGAAAATGACAATAAAAAGAAAGTTGAAAAAGACAATAGATGACAATTATAACAAGAAAGAACTTTAAAGTTTGAAACTTTGACTCTATAAAAAAAGTGAACTCGATTAAATTAAAATATTAATTCATTAATAAAATGGAGAAACACGATTTTCTTTTCAAAAAAATCTATTAATGAAAAAATCGTTGCTATTTATTACAATAAATAAAAGGTATCATAATAAAAAGATAATAATGGATATGTAATAGTCATCTGTGTCAAAATTCTTAAATAAAACTCTTCTACTAGAGTGTTTCCTCAATATATCTCAAATTTATTTTCTTTCTTCAACTATTCTCTTCATTATTTTAGATTTAGTTTGTCAACAATGAGCATTATGAATTATATCTTGACAAATCAAAATGAGAAAAATTGAAACTTAGGAAAACTAGTTACTAAATTTTGAATTATAAACTTAAAAACTATACCTTTGCATTAAAGAAACTTAAAATGATTTTTGAACTTGATTGACATGATTTTACTTCTTATATTTTACTCGGTTATAGTCTCTACAACTCATTTTTTTATATAATTATTTCTTTGTTACATACACAAATACTTTTTTAAAAATAATTATTTCTTCATATTCACCTTACTCCGTTGATCACTTATAATTTTATAATTATTTTATATGTCATAGACGATGTATTTCACATAAATTTGTATCCGCATATTTTTAACTTTTGTTATTTTTAATTTTTCTTTTTTCTTGAATTAATACATTACCGCTTTCTGTTGCCTCTCATGATAATCTCCAATTTTAAAAATATTTTTTATTAAAAATGATTTTTCATTTAAATGATACCTTTGAAACACGTGTTTTGCACGTTAACAATGTATCTCATTCCTCACATGAATTTGAATCTAGGCATTTTTAACTTTATTTTTTTTAGTAATAACTTTTCATCCATTTAAGAGAAGTAAGAAAAAAGAAAAAAAATTTAAAAACCAAACCAACAATGAATAGAAAGTGAGAGAA
>NW_025879152.1:0-2093 GCF_002878395.1 Capsicum annuum
CATGTTGAGCCGCTCCACAATAGCATGTAAAAAATGGGCAATCCTTCGAAGTTCACAGTGGAAATGCTCCCGGTCTTGCCCCAGTACATAGAAGAGGTGATTGAAGTTGTTATGGAGGATGAGATTGTCGTAGTTAGGGTTGGTCCTCCTTCTGGGTCTCAAAGGAATGCCTGACATCTTTTTAATTAAATCTGATTTTGAGTTGATGAAGCTAAATTTTGGGTGGAGTAGATGGGTGTTTATATAGACCAAAATAGAACCCTTTGGTCTTCCCGCCCTTTGATTGGTAGACGTGTGAATGGTGGAAATCGAAGAGAGGTAGCGTATACCCAATCGACGTAGCGTCTGATTGGATGTGCCACAACTTTTTGAGGTGTAATAAATGCTCAACTATTCATATTTGTCCCTTTAAATATTTAGGGTTTTTAATAGACTGTATATGAGATCGATTTTATACCATGTATTCAATAAAGAATAAAAGAAATAGACCGAACATATAATATATGCAATACTATAAAAAAGTCGATAATAGACGAAGAGTTAATTTAATAAATCTGGCATTAATCAGGCAACAGAAGGGTAGTCAAAATACATACACTGCCATGACTTATAAAAACACAAATTCATACAAGACTAAGTACGATTTGTTGCTGTTACAAGTGGTTCTTTTGTGCCCGGGTCTCTTGCACAATGAACACTTATTCTTCCTCTTTGACTTGAAAGTCTCGCCCATGCCCTTAACACATTTTCTTTTCTTTTTTCCAGGCTTGGTGACCACGAGTGGTGGAATAATGTTGATGTCTATTAATTCTTGTGGCATGCGCCATTCGGACTCCAAAGGGACAACATTAATTGATTCTGAATACGCAAGGAGGTACTCTTCCACTTTATACAGGGGCGAAGAGTAATCACAGACTGTCAAACCATAATTATCACTGTTCTTCGATCGGAAAGCAGCCATCGCGTAATTGCATGGTATTTTGACTAGGTCAAACTTCCTACAACGAACAAGACCTTTCCAGTAGGTCAACTTTGGCCGTAGAGCCACTTCCAAACATAGTGTATTGCCTTTCGTCCCCTCTTATGTTCTCCACATAGAAAGAGTCGCCCTTGCTAATATTATCTCTTAAGATTTTTTTGGCGGGGGGAACAAATTTGTTATCCTTACATTTGGGGACGTAGGCATGCCTCTCCCTTAATATTTCACCAATCCTTTTGGCAATCGAATTGAATATGGATAACAGGGGGTACTCCCTTTTGGCAATCAATATAGCGTTCACCGACTTGGCAATATTTGTGGTTATCACATCAAACCTGTTGCCGGGGAAATATAACCTGCTCTATTTTTCAAAATCAAGCTCATGCTCGAGGAAACAGGCCGCCTCGGTACAGTAGTTCTTGAATTCCACAAAATGGTCGCTAAACTCCTCGGGAGAATATGTCTTTGTCGCGTTGTAGAATAGATAGAGGTTTTCTCTGCAGTGGTAATTTACCCAGATATTTTCACCTAGGTGCCTCATGCAGTACCCTTAATGAGCATGGTTGTACACCTTCACGACGCCGTTGGCGATGCTTTTATGCCTATCAAAGATAAAGCACAAATCTGGTCCATCGACCTCAATAGACTTCAGTTTCTCAAAGAAGAACGTCCAAGATGCATCGTTCTCCTTGTAAACAATGCAAAAGGCAATGGGATAAATATGGCTCTCCGTATCCTGTGCAACCGTGCTTAGAGCACCCCCTCGTACTTGTCGTATAAATGAGTGTCGTCGACCTTCATGTGTGCGAATCCCCTAATGCAAGGGCACAACGATAAAAAGTAGTACATAAATCTTCAATCGACCTTGTTTACCATAATGGAATAGGTAGTGCCAACATTAAGAGCGTTAATCATGAACGAAAAAGCGGGCAGAAAGCGATACCCATGCTTCATTGTCCCTCGAACCATTTCTTTGGCAATCACCCCCCCTCCAGCTAATATTTTCAATAGCTTGGTCTACTTTTCAAGTCTTTGAACACGATCCTCCAAATCTTGCTAGTTTCCAAACCCTTTCCTTCGTGATACATGTTCACACACAACGATGCAATGACTT